>NC_073726.1:45306092-45609123 GCF_023634155.1 Falco peregrinus
GCACTAACATCATGTTTTTGAACTGCTCTTAAAAACTTGGCATTATAATTTGCTTTCAAAAGACAAAGATTAGGTACCAGATACTAGCAAACCATTTTTTTATATAAACCTCAGAACTACTACCAAATTGTTAAACTACAGGACAAAGCCTGGTACCCGACATTTGTTAGTTTTATGGGAATGCTGTTAAGAAACTTGATTTACACATTGTGATGAAAAAGCAACATGGCATCTGTCTCTTAATGTGCACTTTAACAGCCATCATACTCTTGGTGGTGCATTGGGTTGGTTTTGTAGACAGATGTCTGGGCCCTGAGAGCATCCGGCAGCCTTAATGTCCCTGCTTGCCCCCACTGGGGCTTCCCCCCACCCTGCCCACCACCCAAGAGCCCCATTTCACCTCAGTCTGGGACCATCAGTCCCTGCCCCAGCGATGCTCATGGGTGGACTTTGGATCTCTATTGTAGCCTATGTCCAGCCCTGTTTCTGGTCCCACCAGCTTTTGCTGCTGACAGGACTCCTGTGATGGCCCCTGGCCCTAGCTCATCACTTGCTCTGTGTGTGGCTGACACCAGATCCTGACTCTGCTCCCATGTCTGCACCCCTCAGTGAGGGCACGGGGTCTCCTTGGCTCATCCCCCAGGCAGAACTGCCTTGCTCTTGCTCTGACAGCAGGTACAGGAACATGCTTGTGTTAATTCATGACTTTACACGAACGATGAAGGCTTTGCTCTTAAGCCTGGACAGAGGGTAGAGCAGGGGTCCTCAAACTACGGCCCGCAGGCCGGATACGGCCCCCCAGGGTCCTCAATCCGGCCCCCGGTATTTACAGAACCTCCCTGCCCGCCCCCCGCCAGGGGTTGGTGGGGGGGAAACCAAGCAGCCGCAGGTGACTGCCTGCCACTGCATCCGCACGCCGGCCCCCTGGTTAAAAGGTTTGAGGACGCCTGGGGTAGAGCTTCCCTAGTCACAGTGGAAGCTTAGAAAGTATATATGCAAACACCAAACAGGTGCCTGTCTTGAACTGAACCAGATGTTAATTTCTTATGCATGCATTTACATGTCGAAATATGTTCTTAAACGTGGCCATCAATTATTTGCTAATTCATGGGCTTTAAGTGACTAAGTAACACTAAACACTCTATTTGGCTGTTTTCCTGATATATATTTTTTTAAGTTCAGAGAGATATTTTCTTGTTTCATTAATATTCTTATCTCCAATGTTGTTGCATCAAGAAAAAAACAAACAAACAAATCAAAAATTTTCATGAATTCATGAACAGAAGTTAGAAGTTGTAATGAGGCAGTCCATTGTGCCAGAACTTAAACAGCCTGAGCAATCTGTGAATTATGTCCTCATTGAAAATCGTACCAATAACTAAGGAATTAAGCAACTCATCTCTGCAGATATGCAGTCCACTTTTTTTTTGTACACACTTAATACACATAGACAAAACCCATATTTTTTGCAAGTGATTTTCTGCTGTCAGTTGTCACAGAGATGCCTGAAGTAGTTCTAAATGGGCTAGCTCGACTGCTGAGATAGCATAGTCATGTTAGCACAGACACCGCATAAACTCATACCATTCATTGTAATATGTTTTTAAAAACAGTGGTATATTTAGAAAATATTTTGATAAGCTATAGGAACCTAAAGAATCTCGGTTGTCTCAGAAAGGCAATCTCATTTTGGAACACAACATGAAAGGAACATGATTTGGAGTCATGTAAAGAAATAACCACATCTTCTCTAGACAAAAAGGATAGTAAGTAAAACATACTTTAATAAAGCATAATAGATGAGAACCTTTGCATACTGCAACAGTAAATGCAATACACTGCTACTGGCTAGTGTATGCTGCCTAAATCAATAGATTTCAGAGAAAAAACAGCTTTCTAACAACAAACACACACACTTACCTAATGAATTTACCATGCACCTCATATTTCTATAATGGTCTTTATGAAAGTTTACTATGCATTCTAAATCAAACTGCAACCCAGTATTTTTAAAAAATATTTTGGTAATTGACGGGAAGACTGAAGATGCATTGAAACAAAACCAATGCACTCAAAATGTTCAAACACAACAGTTTATACTACACAATTACATCAATAGCACTATCATTATTAAAAATTCTGTAAAGATGCTACAAAGAAATTTAATGGAAATTTAAAGAAAAATAATCCTATACCATACACACTTTTGTCGGAAGTTAAGAACTACATTAACATTGTGCTTCATATTCTAAAGAATATAACAATCTCTCTTCCTTAATTGCATTTTGAGATATGTCCTCCGTCAATCAAAATCAAATCAAGAAAAAGCACAGATTTGTTTACTGTCTGCCCACAAAAACAGTAAACTTCACTACATACACACTACTTACTGCTGATCAGTTACATTTTATCTTGCTCCTCTTCATTAACAGGACAAATTAACATCTTCATCTCACAAATGCTGACCATGTGATAATATGAGGGGATAAGCCCATCACAGTGCTTTCACTTAGAGATGCAGCCCTGAAGATCACAGAGATTAAGCTCAGTTAAAAGTTGGAGATTTGTATCCATGTTTTATAAATACTAAATCCTACCATAAATGAGATTCAAAACCAAATATTTTGCTACATGAAATTATGATGTTGGCATACCAGACAGAAGTTAGTTGTAATCTGTGGTTGTTTTCATTTGGGGACATATTGGGTGTTTTGTTTTATTTTTTAAAAGTTCATTTTGATGTTTACCTATTTCCATATTTAGTAAAATCAAAAGATAGCAAACGTATTTATTTGTAAAGCCTTGAGATCATCCTGACTTTGCCAGCTGCAAGAGAAACTTAATCCAAGCAAAAACTGAAGTGCTTTTAAATGTAAAACATGCTTGCTTTCACATGAGCAAGCAGCCTACAGGTAAAACATGCCTGCCACAGAATGAAAAGATAATGGTGGAATTTCAAGCTCTCTTTTCAGAATATTTGTAACAAAATTTGTTGATCAGAAATCCACTAAATATCATAATGAACTATATTATAATATGTGATAGGGACAGACGTGAGATCCGACAACAGGATGCCATTTTCCTTCTCAGCTTTTTTTTTAACTAAAAAAAGTAAACATTTCCTGTCACAGCTGATGTTATGTTGGATAATCTATATTTTGTGAAAATGCAGGAAAGGAGTGAGGGGTGGGGAGGGGGGGAGGAGAACAGAATAATGACAACAGATTGCCTAAACAATTGCCTGAAAACATTAAGATATTTCACAAGAGTTGCTACCATCACTAAGTATTGCTGGCTTGGACTGAGCATTTCTGAAACTGAAAACTGTTACCATGTAGATTTTAGCCTACATAAAATTGGACAGAGTGGCACCATCAGTTAGTAGACAGCTTAGTTAAAATCCTAGAAAAGTTCCAACTTAATTGAGAATATCCACCTAATCTTTCTAGCAAACAGATAGAGGCAGAGGGGTAGCAGTGAGAATATACAGCCATAAGATACTGACAGGTGTTCCTGGTTTTCTGCGCTCAAGATCTGAACATCACATGATATTGCATTTCCAGTCCTGCATCACTGAAAGACTTCAGGCCATGAAGATGTAAGTATAACTTGTATGCCATTAAAAGCCCTTTTAAATTGTCAGTGTGGCACAGATATTTTTAGTGTAATACTAGCCTTCACAGATTTGGACTACCAGAGAGGGTTTGGGTTTTTTTCTTGAGCTCCAGCAAGAAGATATTCTAAGGCATTCTTAGGCATTTACCACTCTTATCTGAACTAAAGACTTCTTCATTTGTTAATTTGTATTTTAACATATATATAGTTAGCTGAATAAAACAGGAGCCTTTGATATTTATGCTGTCATATTAGTTTTGTTCACTGATACTGGGACAGCCACCAGAAAATGAGCAGATACGGTTGCAAATCAGAAATGTTTCAAGAATCAATTCATTTCATGTCCTGTTAAATGCAATTGCTAGAATTATTTAACTCATAGTTCTTTACCTTCTGTTATGTAGCAGATGTTAAAAAAATCAAGAAACTGTAATCACTGACTGAAAACTTAATGAGTAGTAATGAATGATTACTAAATCCAAGAATTTATAAGGTTCCTTTAAAACTATCTGGATTAAGACTGAAAACACATTCAAAAAAAGTAGTCCATAAGTAAACTACTAAAAATATTTAAGAATGTTTTTAATTTAATTAACAGTATAAAATATATGCCTTCATTTCTGGATATTGACCTTTCTCCTACTCATTTGTTCCACCTAGTCAAAACTAATGCTGGGAAACAGAGCAGTAAGTAACAATTCACCTAGGCAGAAACATGCTACATGGACGAGGGTGTGTTTCACTACACTAAATTCAGGGTTAGTTACATATGACTGAGGCTTGGATTTCACAAAAGTTGATTTTTTTTTTTTTTTTCACCATTGATGAGAAGGAGGATAGCATGCAATTTTATTCAGGATCCTCTCTATGCACTTATACTATTCAATTCTTGCATGGTTGAGAAAGTCAGAAACACACAGATGGAAACTAAGCAGCTAGATGGAAACAGTAAAATATCAAAGGTACACTCAGGTTAGATCACAGTCTTCTATAAAAGATCTTTACATTATGTAAGAAGAAAAATCTACTAGGTCAACATTTTCATTGACTTCAGTGGGATAGCATTTCATCCTGAAAAATTAATAATAGAGGAATATACAGTTCCCTGGTTAAGCAGCCCAAGTTCTAGACACGTATCCATTTCCCCTTGGCTACCATTCCCTGTTAGTCATGCCTCCTAGCCAACTCATCAGTAAAACTGTCAGAAACATTTCATTTCCTTTGCCAAAATAATTCAAAACTGAATCTCTCTTCCCCAACCTGTCCAATTCTTCACAGTCTCCAGCCTCACTCTTCCCAGCCCTAACAGGCCTCAGCCTCCCAATCCAGCCAATCCATACCAAATACATTTACATTGTATTTAAAAAGCTGATTTCACATAAACCTTAGATCATATGAAAAATGAACTGTTTAACCTTTGGTAGTAGGTATTGGCAGCACAGTAAGAAAAGTCTATTCTGCTTGACATATGCTTACTATGACTACCAGAAACCAGTTTTCAAGCAAGACTTCAAAAACTGTTGCTACACGGGCATGCATACAGGAAAACTGCTAGCGATGAGATAGTGTATTCTTACTCTGTTCACTCACTAAGATTTTTTCTGTGGTTACACTGAGCAGGAACCCAACTGATTTTCTAGGAAGCTGGGTCTTCATAAACTTCCTACGAAGACAGATGTGAGTTCAGATTACAAGGTTAATTTTTTCAGAAAATTATTAAACATACTGAGTATTTCTGCATTAAAGACTACAAAATTGATTCTGATCTAAATCTACGTATAGAAAAAGTAAAATAGAAATTCAGAGTGAAACTTAACTGATTTAAGGTACCAGAAGATTATCCATGTAGCCATGAACATCATTGACCTGGCAATCTTAAAATATCTTTGTTGTTGTTCTTCTTTCCAAATACTCTAACAACAAGGATACACAGTTGCTATGTTTTCAGTAAATTCCATGAGTTTCAAACCATTCTCCTAGTGTTTCAAATGCAATCCTTGCATGGCAAGAAAAAAGGATTATGAAATTCAAGCCTCATAGCCAGAAAAATAAACTGTTTTCATTTTCCCATCTGAAATTAATATAAATATGAAAAAATCAATAATTAAAATTATTGAAATACTTAATAATTAAAAATAATTAATAAAGAACAAAACATACTATATATTTGGCTTTAAAATTTTATCTCCAATGCTTTAATCTTCTTAAAACTGAAGAGCAACAGAAATATTTTAATATTATCTTGTGAGATACTATGTACTGTATCAAGTACTGCAATACACTTGCTGACAGAAATGAGACTCCAGGGGTCACCAGTAAAGAGAAAATTTGCAGTATATGCTATCTATAAAATTGTAATCAAAGAGAATATTTTATACAGTCAAAAATAACTTCTTAACGTTTTGCATTCAAGCAAAACACCCTAAGCCTATATTTTCTAACCTTATAATGATTCTTGACCAGTGCAGCTAATTTTACGAAAATATGTTAAAGCGGCTGTATGAAGTCACAGTAGTAGAAGCAAGAAAGACTACAATCAGAGTAACAGTTAAGGCTATCAAATTAAGAATATTTTTTTTAAGTTACCTCTTCTTGTATTCTGTAGTGCCCTGACACTACAACATCAAAATAAAATAGGAAACTGAGGGTCCCCAAGTGAAATTTTCTCATGATACCTCTTAACTACTGTCAGTCAATATTCCCTCCCTGTGACTGAATTAGCAGATTTGAGGATTTTTAATACTAGCCCACATGAAGGAAAAACATATATGATATAAACGATTTTCACTTTTCTATACAGTGCTCCAATATGATTCTTATTACTCTATTTGACTAAAGACAAGCACTCAGAAAAAAATGAAACCACCACCTCAAAAAAAATATTTTGGTATTTGAGATGCAGCATACTTGGTGAAGCTGCCTATTCCACCTCTGCATCAGTAAAGAGCTGTTGTCTATAAGATTTTTCTTTCTTTTAAATGGGGCCTTCTAGTGTGAAGTAAACTCTGGAACAAAGGACACAAATGAAGATCCCCAGAATAAACGACTTTCTCCAAATTGTTTAAAGTCCTCTTATGGTTTCTGCTCTGATTCAGATATCATGCTATTAATATTAAAATGTACTGCAGCTTTCAATGAAAGATTTTTTGAAGCAACTTTTATAATAAATCAGGATAGGTTTTGGGAAGTGTATACTATCAGGTTCCCAAGAGCAGAAAACAGTTGTGAAATAGCTCTGGCATGTTAAATTTCAGGTGAGCTTCATGTTCTTTCATGAAAGATAGGAAGATAAAGCCCAACAGTCCTTCCTGACATAGATCAAGATTGTTAGCTTTATCATTAATACAAAGTAAAATTAACTAAGTCAGATAGCAAAAGGTGAGGAGCCTAAGATTTCAAATATATCTAGGGAATATATGCAAATTCTTTTCTAACCTGACTACACTAACTGGAGGTCAGGTGACAAAGCCTTTATATGAATATCACTGATATTATCTAATCTAGAGAAAGATGACACCTTAAAACAATACTGCTTCACCAATAGCAGGAATCGACTTGGTAGCAAGGGAAAAAGGATAAGATTAAATATTCAATGATGATCATTGTGTTTCTGAATTTTTTTCCTAGCAATTGTTATTCTTTGGGAGAAGGAGAACCCAAATATCAAAACACTGTGAAGAAAGCATGCTAAATACAGTTAAGTCAAGCCCTTCTTACGAAGAATTTTTTTTGTTTTCAAAGATCTTCCTGGAAAAAATATCAAAGAAAAATATTAAATAATTAAACTGGAGTTATTGGAGAAAGGTTTATTCAGGAAAGAACAGGCAATTTTTCAGTGTGTGTTTCACATACAAAATTTAAATAAATAAATAAATGTAAATAAATACAATAAACAATTTAAGGTGTTGGTTCCCTTAGGCTACCATACGTATCTGTTCTTTTACACTGAATAGTATAACATCCCTTAGAAAGAAACTACTTTGGTTTAGAACTCAGCAAAAAGGAATTTTGCTTCAAGACTGGGATAATAGGCATCAGTACAATATCAGTATTCACACAAATAATACAGGCTGATCCATCAGCCTTCCAATATGTCCTGATTTTGGTGGGTTGGGGAAAGAAAATATAGGATACACAGGTGCTTCTTAGATTAGCCAATATAAAAACCAGATAATTTTACATTCAGAGTTAATATATCTTTCTATGTACAGCATTGATAATTTAATATTTAATTTATGTATAATCCAATTTTTTATAAAGCAAACTATTTAAATTAAATAATGAAACAAGAATCTCAGCTTTAATTCAAACAAATTCCATTCCTCCTCACTGAAAAAAACACAAAACACAAAAAACAAACTTTGCAGGGGAAAAAAGACATTCTGTATCCTTCAGAAAGTTAATTTCATAATTCTCCACAAGCTTTCTTGTGATTTTTGAATGTCTGGGGCATACAGTCAGCAGAAAGGCACAACAGATTTTGATTTATAGCTTGTTATTACTGTTTGAATGGACTCTAATAAATAGAAAATGAAATAACCACCTGTATAAACATAATGTATAGATGTTTAATCTCTGTACGTCAGAGATCTGCTAAAGACAAAATAGTCCAATAATCCAAAGCATTAAAACTCCCTAAAATCTTTTTTAAAAAGGACATTTGATGATTTCTTATCACCAGATTATTGCTGGGTTTCTTCCTTTTTTTTTTTTTTTTTTTTTTCTTTTTTCTTTAATTAAATCAGCATCCACAGGATTTCCAGCTGGTTTGTATCTGTTATTTGAATTACCATCCAGATTTGCTACCTAAAAGTTGTTGAAGAAAACACTTTACTATATACTATAGGCACTGTGCTGTCTGAGAGAGAGAAGGCTAGGACACCTCTTCCTGCCTTGTGATGTAAAGCGGGTATGAGCTAGAGCAGAAAGAGCACGGACCAGCTTCTCCCTCTGTCTGCACAGTAGTATGTCTGCCCTGCAAATACAGTTGTTTCAAGAAATACAAAGTGGACATTTGCAAAGCTAAGAACACTACCAATGTAATGAGGTAATGAAACAATTTTTGTTTATTCTTATATACAACTAGGCAAATTATTTCAGAGAATTTTTTTTTTCTTTTTTAATAAAAAGTCTTGTTACCAAGGATGAACCAGCTTTTGAAAAGCAGAGCTGAAAAAAGGTTATTATTTCCCTGTCTTTATCTCCAAAGTAATGGTCTCTTCCATCCATTAGAACTTAAATACATCTGCAACCTCTCATTATGGAAATTCAGGAAAAAGGAACATACAAGTCAGTAAAAAAACTTGACAAGGTTAAGAAAACAGAAGGACAGAAACAACTACGGAAAAAATGCAAACCGATATAAAGATTTCACGCCAACTTAAGTATCTGGATGACTCAGTATTAGCTGAAAATCCAATTGCCATTTGCTCATTACTCACACTTTTGGCTCCCTAGTAGTACAAAATGTTAGACAATCATGCAGCAATAAACATGCACATACCTATTTACAATGAATACCAGCAATCTAGCTGTATGGTGGTTTTTCCCCACTTAGTGTAATTTATTCCTAAAACATCCACTTAATATTTGAACTGGATGCTTAAACTGCTGTATTTTCACATATGTCTGACCCGAGTTATATTTAGCTATCATCAAAGAAGGCCATTACTCAAGCTGTCAGGCTAGTAAAGGCAACAAAATATGGAGGAGGAGAGCAGATCTGAAGCACCAGCCTCCCTAAGGAGGGCACAGTGCTGACTGTAATGAAACCAGCTGGCAGCTTATGGGGCACATATTTGTGTGGTTGCTTTCCTCTAGTCATTCCATAGCCCATGGAGAGAGATGCTGAGCATGCAGCGAGTTGCCTGGTGGTCACAGGGACAGTGAAGCACCTCTTACGTCCTCTTCTAATCAATGTCCCCACGTCATTCAAAGGCATGGAGTACAAACATCTGACATTTGCAGAGATTGGGATACAGGCAAAAGCACAGCTGGCCTGTTGCTGGGGCAGTGAGTTCACTTAAAAGAGGCCATCATGCCAGTGGGTAGGGGAGGGAGGGCAGAGAACAGCAGCTGTTCTGCATCAGCAAAATTTTAGTTTGTTAGACAAAGGCAAAAGAAAGCATTTTACCTTCACTCTCAAGGGGAAAAAATTCAATTTTTCCAACACTGCTGAGTAGCACTAAGATGTGGCGCACCTAGACTAATGAAGTCAAGAAAACTGTTGCATTTTAAAACATACATTATCTACAGTTGGCTAATATCCTATTCAGCGATACTTTGTATCACTGTATAATTACAAACCTATAAAATCTCCATTAAATTCACACCAGTAAACATTTCTTTGAACTGAGTGAAATAAAGCATGTTGATGTATGCTATTCTCAGCATTTATCATAGATATTAGAAATATATTCAGTAGACTAGATTACAAAAAAGTCGTAATTCCACAAGAATCAAAGTAGCGGAGTGCTTAATTGCCTCACACCGATGAAGGAAAATTTATGGCAGAATCAATTAAAAATATATTAAACAAATGTATTTTAGGTGGCAGCACCCCACCTTCATTTTAGTGCCTATTTCCTTGGGTTTTATGAGCTCGCTAGTTTTACATCAGGAACTGTGGGATACAAAGAGAGAAAGTACAGTCATTGCCTTATGGATTCCAATGTAGGCTAGAAAGTAAAACCAGCAAAAAAAGGCCCATAAAATATATCATCCACTTTTTATAGTGGATTAGAATTTCTCTTCAGAATTATTTTCTACTTTTTATCTATCCAGAAAAATTTTGATTCTAAAAAGACTTCTCTAAATGAGAAGCACTGGAATGGCTGATTCCTAAAGCAATAAATACTTAAATGTTTCCTGGAAAGTCCTGATAATTGACAGGGATCATTTGTGAGTGTCACATCTTTCTCAGTCTCTTCTGCTTTAGAGACCTTGGAATTTGGTCTTTTAATCACTGTATACCAAGAAAAAAGGCCTTATGACAAGCATAATGATACACACGGACCGCTGCTAGATATAAATTAGTAATAACAAAGAGGAATGGAGGACTTAGGAAACCTGCCTGAGTCTTTTTGTGATCAGGGCACAGAAAACCTTTGGTTTCATACTTTTCTTGAACAGATGCAGACAGATGTTCTAATTTCCCAGAGGATGTCAAGTCTATGGACCCATCTTCATTGTATCACAGTCACAAGCTACAAAATTTTGAAATTCTGGCAGACCTTTGATATGCTGTCTCCATTAAAATATTCAGGACATACAAGACAGACCATTAAGAGTTTGTGCAAAGGGAATACCTGGAATCAAAAGGCTCCTCACATACATCTTCACAGTATTGACAGATGGCAACTTCAAGCTTCAAAACTCTCACTTATATTACAACTGAGGAATTATTTTTTTTTAAGCCAAATAACTCGTATTTTAAAATAATTTGAGAATATTACATATAAATGTATAAACATACATAATTATTTACAGAAATACACATACATCCAATCAATAAAGGACCTATAACTTTATCTAGTCATGATGCATCTGCAAAACCATGATTTAGTAGCTCAGCACAAATATTGAACACTGAATATTCAGCCTTCACAAGGAACTATTCACAAACAATTTGATTATGTTGTTTTATTAAATACATGTAGGAAAAATAATTGATTAAACAATTTATATATTTCACAAGCAGGAAAAGAGGCTACATTTGAGAGAGACATGAACATTCCTGAACCATTCATGCAGACATCATTAGAATTTGAAACAGGAAATACCAACATGAAAACAAAAGAGCCCCAGAAGGGCAGGAAATCAAACTGAGCCATCTTCTTTAAGACCTTGGATTTAAGCTAAAGGGAGTCAACATAAGACTTTCCAGCTTCCCTGAGAAGAAATACAACGATCTCCAAGCACATCACAGCCTGCTCCCTTCCTTCTGTCCCTTTTCTTCTCTCACAAAAATAAAACCCACACAACCTACCCCAAAACATCAAATACATTCTGCTAGTAATCTTTTTAAAATGCAGGATTATGTCTGAAATCAGTGTATGTTACACAGCAGGGGTTTTCAGCAACCTATGTAAAAAGTCTTGGCTGGTGTAGTGACATGACAGCTACAGGCTCAGCTGCCAGCTACAACTTCTGAGTTCATGAATGGATACATTGGGCATCCATCACAGAAGACTGATGCCTTCAGGGTAATGTGTGTCCAAGTATTGCTGTACCGCTGCAATTTTATAGAGCAACAACACTATCACAAGTAGCATAAGAAGTGGCAGCACAGGTCATTTTGCTCTTCCAGGTAAACATTAAGGAATGCAACTGCAAGACAGAAAGGGGCAGACAGTATATAGTAGATAGCAATCCAAAGCATTATGGTATGCAATGAAAAATATGGTCCCCTTGCCCTTTACTATATGCATATTGAACCACTGAACTGCAGGGTATCTCCTGCTTTTTACTGGTAGGAAAAGCAAGGAACTCCTTTTTTTGAGTGTAAAAATATTTTTCCTTGTTGTTCTATAAAGGAATAATTTTAAAGTAAATTAAAATACTTAAAAGTTACAAAATCACCCTCACATACCAACAAGAAGTAGTAGCATTAGATTTGGATTAATAGCTTAATATGGACATACATTATTCATGCTATAGTTGAAAAATAACTCTGCTATAATATATATATATTCACTGTACATATATAATTCAGTTTTCAAAGTGTAAATATCACAACAAGATGTTTTATCACTGATTGCTGCTCTAATAATGTACCAAATACCAGCTTGGAAATTAAACATTCACAAGAATACAATTAAAATTACCCCCCCACTCCCAACATTTATTTTATATATATATATATGTGTGTGTGTGTGTGTCTGTGAGACAAATAAATGAAAAGAACTATTCCTGCTGCCTTGTCCAGGTTTTCTTTTCCCCATATGGTATCTTATTTGTCATATGGAGGCTGCAAAACTACCCTTTTAGAGAATAAATTAGAAAAATGAAGCATAAACAATAAAGCCTGCTCAGCAGTCATGTTTTCCAGTGCTCTGTAGGGTAGCTGCAGGAATTTTCCATGCTGTGAGTGTTAATGAGACCCTCCATAGGCACCATTAATACATAAAAGCAATCACCTATAACTCACCTTTTCAAATCTGTACTTCTTGAATTTAGTAACTGGAAGCAAAATAGGAAGCATCATGCAAATACCTTCCTCATTTACTGATACGCAACCATTAGCCAGGAAGGGGTTGTCAACAGAAAAGTTACTGCAATACAGAAATTCTTCAATAATCAAGCACAGAACCCAGAAGCACTTGGAGAACATGTAGGGTTTTGAAGACTACAAAATTGTCCCTAAACATATGGTTTTCCTGACAGAAGAAAACATACTTGCAGGAAATACTAATTAGCTAAAACTGGCTGGATTCAAGATACTTAGGTACTTAGAACAGAATGGGTATCTGACCAAACTCAATGACAGCAATTTGGCATGAAGAAAACTCATACAAATTTTATACAGTTTACTTTCAAGTTGTGGTTTATCTTTTGTAACATTTACTTAAATGAAAGGGGGGGAATGGAATCCAGATTTTCCACATGGATGCCATGAAAGTTCTGAATAACAGTCGCCAACATGAGGCAATTGTCCCTAACCAGTACCTCACATGAGCAAGTTTCCAAACCAGGCGCTGGACTTCAGCCAAAGACATCTCCACCAACCTGTGAAGGACCTCAAGCTTTTGGTGCAAAGTCCCTTATCTCTATTCCATTTCTGAAGTGCCAGCTTCCTGGGCAAAATCATGTGTCTGGTCTGTCAGTCCCTAATACCTGACAAATTTTAAAGTGAAATAATATTAGTTTAATCTGCCAAAAATGCACAGCTTAGAAGATTACTTGCTATACTCAGTAATAAAAACATGAAACAACATGCCTCGTAGCTATCTAGCACTCTGGTCTGGGCTCAGAGTGATTTCTCTGTTCCTCTTACTGGCAAATTTCCACTTGATTTGAACACATACCCAAAATGACATGCATTTTTTTTAAAAAGATCCACGTTTTCCACAAAACAAACACTGAGTTGTGGTAAAAGCTTGCTGTAGGTCACCCTTTCTCAGCTGCATTTCTGCTTCTGATGACATAAATTAACCCTTGGGTTTCCCGCAGTTCTCATTACCAATAACTGATTCAGGCAGGATGTCCTACATCAGTGAAGCCCTTTTTGGTACAGTGTTATACACTGCCAGGTAAAAAATTTTTTTTCAATAGTACTACCTGCTGGATGAGCCTAAGCACGTAATTTGAGCTGCAGTTCTAAGCTGAACATAGCAAACACATCCCTCAAAGCAAGCTTTGCTAGAGGTTACTTCGGGCCCTTCCCTACCCTTTTTCCAGCTTTGATGCCCATTACTGAGTAATTTCACCATGCTCAGTTATCAAAGGCACTTTTATTTTGGTGGCCAGCTTAGCTTCCTGATGGTTAGTGTGCTGCAAGAGCTCAGTCAGCATCTGATGTGAACTGAAGCGTTTGAAGGATAGTAAATTAATAGAGTGAAGGAAGATGGCAGCCAGCAGATTAAGGGGCTTAGCTACTACGACATATTTTTTTACACAATGAAATGCATTTTCTGAGTGCATTTTAGTTTCATAGAAGTGAAGAATCACTGTTGCTGTACATGCAATTTTCATCCTTATATAAAATATGATTTCAGAAATACTCATTATGCACACACATAACTGAAAGTAAGAAATGCACCTCATTAACAGCTCTTCATAGAACCAAAACATGATGATGGACAAACTTCAGAATGGTAATTTATTTGAGGTAAGTGATCTATAAATGTGACTTGCTAGAACAGGGGGCACCATGACAGCAGCCATTTTCATCTAAGACTAAAATCTCTTTCGCTTCCAGTTTTAGACTTGAGGATCACCGGCAAGGAGTCTCATACTGATGTTTGGTAGTTTCAGTGAATGGTTCATATAAGTGAAATATCATTTCCTCTCATCTGGATTCCATCAAATAACTTAGAAAAAAGTAAATTCCACCACTGCTCATGTTCCCAAACAGCAGTAGGTGAACTGCAGTTTTCAAAGGCAGAAGGCTTTATACACTATCCCAGTGGCCTGTTAAACCACTGTGTCAATTACTGTTGTAATCTACGTCATCTGGTACATCTTCCTCACTCCTTTTTTTCCTCTCTTTGCCCCTCTATTTTTAATGAAAAAGTGAAATACTGCTAGTGCCAGACAGACAGGAAATTAGCTCAACATTAAGGACAAGTAAAATTGCACCAACACCCACTAAAAAGAGCATAGCTATTTTCTGAGGTTTTCTTATTACTTTTCTACTCTGCTGCATAGACATTTGACTAAACCAATAAATAAGCAAAGTTCAAAATGGGCTGATCCAGAGCATAGCAAAGTCAAGGAAAAATATCTCAACACATTTAAATTTAGATGTCTGCTACAAACTCCCATTTCAAAGCAACTTTGAATTACAGTCAACATCAGTGGTACAACTGTTATTACCACAGGAAGCTCATTGCGACAGGATGTTTTACAGAGCAGAAGTCTGGAGGTACAAAAGGGTCACCAGAATTAAGAGGGTGGATATTCAACTAGATCAGAAGTATTAAACAAAACAATACAATTGCAACTGTGGCTCAGACAGACTCTTAAATCCTATCAGTTGGAAGTGAGATTCACCAGGGGAAAAGCACATGATTCTTCCTCCATATGTTATCATTTGGGCAGATTGATGGGAGTTTGTTTTGCTTTTAAACACTGTTTATGTCTTCATTCTGTCAAGAAAATTCCTTATTTCTTAAAACCCACTTACTGCAGTGAAAAAATAAAAGTAACCAAGACTGACAAAAGTAAATGTGAATCCCATAAAATGTAACATTTGTGATGCCTTCTTTTTTAGTTATGTCAATTTTTTTTCATTGACTGTTAGTGATATGGCACAAATAAATGGGGCATTTTGCTAGTAGATGACTTTTTTTCCCTCATAACAGATTCAGTAAATAATGTTCCACATATCGTGACACCAAAAGCACTTGTGCTCTTCATCTGTTCTAACATTGTTTCAAAGAATTATACTCAAATATCGTAAGTTGTTTTTCTCAACCCAAAAATTTGCAGATATAAACTGCTATGGTAGATTAACCTCAACATATCAAGTTATATACAGGAATCATTAGGTTTTACTTAGTGGACATTTCTAAATACCAGCTTTCAGTGAGGTCTGTGCTGATAATTTTTTTCCCTCTGTAATTACCCACTGAATTTATTTGAAATCATTTATTACTAATTTGTCAAAATAAAGAATGACACTAGAAACAGCAAATTTATGCTAAATTGTACATCCATTTAATGCCTGCAAACCATGGAACTATATTTCTTGTGTTCCAAAAAAACCATATTGGGATGAGTTTCTCAGGACTTCAGTCTTAAAAGGACCACCAGTAGCAATATATGTTTAATCTCCTTCATTCACAGGTATAGAATATAAAGTTTATAGATCAGAGATTACTTTTCACTTAAGTTATGACTTCTGTGATGGGCGTGACCTACATTATTGTGTGTTCTCAACTGCCTATTTTGTCTCTTCAACTAGACTAAGTCAGGTAAAACCATCTGGACCACGAGCAGATTGTGCCTTCACAGTAACCAGCTGAGCACCAAGGGACAGAAGGTCCCAAAGGCAGCAAGGCATGGCAGAGCAGAGAGTGCCAAGGGAAGCAGGGCACATGCAACCAGACATCAGAGAAAGAAAATCAATAAGGATAAGAGGGGATGATTCAGAATTTTCTTCAGCTCAGAAAGCCATGTAGCAGTTGAGACCAAACATAGGATGAATGAAGGACCTACTTGCAAGGAATCACTGTACATGAAAACAGTCATAATGAAATCTGGTTTATTCTGTTTTGCTTAAGCCAGCCATGTAGGGATCTTTTCTCTATTTAAAAATAACTATGCGGTATAAACTGGTTTTATGAGTTTAAAAACCCTTTTGGTCATTTTCAGGAGCCCCCTATAAAGAGGAGGTCAAGGCAGATTCTCTTCAAAGCTCTGGCCTTCTCAGGGAAAAACAAATGTTTGCTAGAATTCTGCTATCAAATCTCATTTCATTAACATTTCAAGATTATATTTTTATATGTTTTGTAGATTTAAATTGTATAGATTTACACAATTTATGGATATGTGCTTTACATAAAGACTTAGAAAATTTATAAAGATAATTTTACAGATCTATAAATTTTACAGACAAATCTTATTGAGGTAAATGAGAAAAGACTCTTTTTATTTATTTGCTACCTAACACTTATGCCACCTACACTTACCAGAAAGAATGAATTTCAGTTTATATTAAATTTTCTCTTTGTGCAGAATTTGTCCTGTAGGGCCTTATGTCTGTATCTGATTTAATGGATCAATGCTGAATTACAAGAAAGAAACTATATAGTCACCCAAATTTATATTATATTCAAATGTGATAATATTTAAAAGTTATGATTATGATTAAGATTCTGATTATTATTTCTAGACAAAATATCACTCATATAGAGAAGAACTAACATGAATGCCACCTGAAAGCTAAAGAGAGGGGCAACAATAGTCTACACATACCACTCAAAAATACATAGCCAACATACAGCCTCTAAAAATGACAAACTTATATAGAGTGAGCTATATCTGGTGTTCATTGAATAACTAGAACAAAGTATGAGTGCAGGTCAACTTTCTAGCTCTAGAGGAAGAGTTTCAATGCTCAAGGAATCTTCAAAGTGAATCTGAATCTACAAGGGCATAATGTGGGAAAATGGGTTAGGAACAGGCAGTATTACTATTTTTAGCCACAAAGGAAATCTAGAGAATATATGTACATGTGAATCCCAACAGAGAGCAAGCAATGTCAAAAAAATAAAATAAAGACACCAAACACACAGATATAATAAATGTTTTCACCAGTATGTGAAATGACTGAGAGCTACAAAGATCAAAAAAGCTCTAAAAAAAATATTCCCATAACAGAAAAAATATCCCACAAGTTAGAAGGACAAATAATATAATAGGGGTTTTCCCATCATTTCCATTATTGATAGAAAGCGTTAAAAAAGGGAATAGTTTACCTATCACACTGGAGTTTTATGAACTGTGCTTACTGTTCACAAAGTGCTCCAAAGTCAAAAAGAGCTGCTCAGACACTCATATTGCTATTAAAATGCTTCTAACAGACTGAAATAACAAAACAGTTTTGAAGACTCTCAAGTCAAATAACCAGACCTCCTAGTTCTGGGGTCAGTCTCAAAGTTCAGTCGTGTATTTATCCATAGGTTTTGGTACTAGTTTATGTACAATCTACTCCTGTTATGTTTCCATCCCTCTTGCCCTTCTATTTCCCTAATAGTTCTTTAATTCTGCTGATTTGGGGCCCAGCTTTAACAAAGTTGCCATACAATTACATAATTTTTCCCGCATGTCCACCAGCCTCCTCTCCAATCTGTAACCAACCAACCACCTCCCCCCCCCGCAAAAAAAAAAAAAAAAACACCAAAAAACCACCGCTCTGACTTATTAATCTTATTGTAATTTAGTTTACGAAGGTATAGATAGTCCACCTAAACTGGTATCCTGTCTGACAATGGCCAAAAATGGATGTTTAGGGAAAAGCATAATAACAGGGTAGCTGTGCATTCATACTACCCCAGAACATCTTTCTAGGTTTGAGCAATCTTCAGTCAGGAGAATCCTGGGCCAAAGGTGAGATATAAACATCTTGGATTTTCTTCATGAAGTAAAAAAGGAATAGACTTCGATGTGATTGCACGGCCTACCTCCACAGAGCCACCTCTTTGAAAACTTCATTTTAATTTGTTCAACAATTTTCTCCTAATTTAGCAAAGGAGTATTAAGTGCAAATGTATTAAGCTTCATGGTGTTAAGTTTTTGCAAATGTAAAGAAAATCAGCAGCAGGGGAAAGGAGACATTTAATCACCCTCATGGGAAAAAGACTACAGATTGACCATAATCATTCTCTGTTCCACATAGCTTGTGCTGGGGCCAAAGGATCAATGGCATAGTTCCTCTCCTTCCACAAGCCCAGGCAGGAATTCACACCACAGTGGTAGGTATTATACAATGTGTTAGATGAAAACTAGAAGTACTATGGGGTAAAAAAGCACTGGCAATCTGGGGAAGACATGGAGTTATTGTTGTGGGAGACAGCAGAGGAAACAACAGAGCACACCACAGTGGGAAGGATAATGTGGGGAAATGGGGAAGAAGCTGAGAGCTCTACAGGAACATATCATAACTTTGCAGGAAACCTGCTTCTAGCTCTGTGTGACACCTGAGTGCAACAAAGGAAAAGGTCTTCCACTCAGTGTACAGTGGAAAGAGTAGAAAACATCAGTGTTGAAAGGAAAATCGAAGGAAAGCAAAATGAAACATAGTAGTGGCATAATGGAGAGGGCAAGCAGTCTGTACAGTAAGAGAGTTCCAGAGATGCATTTCTCTACTATTTGAACAAAAAATCTGCAAATTTAAGTGGATGGAAAAGTATTTAAAAGCCAAATTCTTCTGGTTAGGATTTTCTGCCTATTGAAAGGCTTTAGCGCTGCTTTGTGACAATTTTTAGAATAACAACCAAAAAACCCTAAAATACCAGCTAAAATAACAATCCTTCCTCACATTTTATTGTTCAACACCTGCCTGTATAAATGGCTTCCCCAGCATAAAATGCAACGATAGAGCCATAGCACAGATGATGATAAAAGCTAAAATGTATCGGGATCAACTTCCAATTTACTATCAGAATTTTTTATAAAAAAAGAATTTTAATTTAAAAGACATTTCTAACATTTCTTTTTTTTTATTCAAACAAGAAAGAATAAAAATTCTCACAGAAAATAAATTAAAAAAATGTTTGAGTTAGAAATATAAAAACTTAGCAATTTTTAATTACTCTAATAAATAAAATTAGACCAGAATGAGATAGGATCAGCAAATTGATACTAACCTGAAACTGCTATTTTTGATATAAATTGCATTTTTCATTTTTTTAAACCTTCTCCTAGGTTTTAGAAAATAACCTTAGATCTGTACAACATGAGGGCTACATGGGGAGTTCTAAGAGCCTCCAGATACTCTATGCCAATAGGTTTTTTTATGAATAAAGTCATTTCACTGCATAGAGATGTTAACCCTTTTCATTAAAGAACACAGTACAAAATTTACATTTGTACAAATATGTACAAAAATGTATGCTTTCTTTACATCTGTGCTGCACTTGTCAAGCTTCCATACTGCAGATATTTGCAGATACACCAGAAGTCTCCTGAACCACTGCTTATCATGGGTAAACAAAGTGTTTGGCCAGAGGAAGAGTCTTGGACTGCCAAGACAAGCGATAACTCAATCTTGTTGCCTAACTTGCTCCCCTGCCTGCTCCTTAAAACTCTGCATGGCTCCTACATATTGCCAGACCACGCTGGAACATATTTATTGCCAGGTTTCAGTACTATAGAGAACCTGGAAAGGACAAGATTGAAGTGGAGGCAAGAAATGCTATACAGAGTAAAAGGTAAAATTTGGATAGAAACTCCTTGATGGGCATTGCCTGTCAAAGGCATGAAAGGTTTGCAGCTGAAATAGAGAGCTCAAATCCTCTGCCCTGACACACAGAAAGCCATGCATGTCACAGTGCTTCTTCTAGAGCATTCAGAAAAACAGGCTAAGGAATAGACAATCAATTACTAGAAAAAGGAACTTGGAGAAAAGGATATGCATCCTGTCTCTCAAGACACTGAGAATCACACTTTGCTATCATTACTGTAGGAGGTCTTGTCCCTTAGATACGAACAAAATTCCTGATTGTGCAATAATTGTGCAATTATTTACTAGCTTTTTAAACTCCACTAATAACTAAATTACTCCTCCTATTATTTTTTCACAGCTGTAAATACTATACGTAGTCCTGATGCTATTTTTACTGTAGTTCCTTAGCCAACAATTGATTCCAGACCTCATAGGCCAAACTGCTCAATAGGATTTTAAATATTATCCATCGTTTTCAGAGTCCTGTTTTATTTTATGTCAACCTGTTTTAACCTTTAGGTCCTCAAGAGAACAAATCCAGTATTAAACCACAAGTCACTGCACTGTTCTTTTTAACACATAATTGTGTGCAACTCTTTAAATTATGCTGGTTTTCTGCCTTTAGCAGCATATATCCAAAAGCCAAGACAGTCAGAATTTTAAGCGTACAATCTGACTCAGCTTCAAGATGTTTGATCTTCAGAAAGAGCTAATTCTATAGTGAAGTTTCTCCATAATTATTCACCTCTTGAAAACATTGTCACAAATTTCTCTCTTCATAAATAATACTTAAAATTATTTCCAAGTTTTTTTTCTGATATATGAGGAAACTAAAACAATGTGATAAGGCTATCTGTCTCATTTTCTTGAGTTACTGTGCTGGTTTATATGACAATAATAATCTATGTACATGAAATCATAAAAAAAATAACTAAAAAGTATACTTACTGTGCTTTTAACATCTAATAAACTATATTTTAACATATTAATGATGTTGTACTCAATTAACTAATGAAAGTTAGGTGTAGTCACAAAACTGTGTATTCCAGTAAGAAGTGACTCAAATTTGGAATATCAGCTATTTAAAACAGTAGAGAATTCCACATACTAACACTAAATATTATCACTGCTTTCATGCTGAAGCAAGCTAATAAGCCATATTAGGAAATGAAAACTGAGAAAAATTTAGTCAAAAATTTTTTGAGGTTTAACAGATACAGCTGATAAATCTTAGATATCTTCCTTTTCTCTTTAATGAACCGTAAGTATTTGTGTACTGAAATGATCTAAACATAAATTTTCTTTTATCTGAAAGAGGCTATTTTCCCTTCCAGTACTTGTTAAAACAAATCAGTATTTAGTATTTATCATATGTTAGAATGTTTTTAAACCTACTTAGGTAAATAATTTGAAGTTTTACTCTTTACATTTACTATGATGTACATATCAAAGGTGCTTTTGTCACTACTGTCTATTTGAGCTTATTTACTATGATTTTAAGTGATACAGACAGGAGGAACTGAAATCCAATTACTACCTATGCAATATCTGATGTATTTTGGAACACTATTTTATCTGAGGCTGCTACTGCTCATCTTGTACAAACTGGGCTGACAGAAACCCAACTGATTCTGAAGACTTATTTAATGACGTCAAGTTTCTATACATGTTAAAAGACACAGCAGACAGTTTCTAAGATCTCATGACAAAAACAAAGTACTATACTAATTAATTATAACAGACTCAACAACTTACAAGATTTTTGATCAAATTTTCTTCACCTTTGGTCACGCGAAAATGTACCTTTACATTATTCAACCCATTATTTAAATGGTTTTAAATTATAGTTACGTGGTTTATGTTTGCTTGTTTATATCATGTTGAAAGCAAAGCAATTTTATTCAAAAACAGCATGTAGAACATATGCAGTTAGCTGCTAAATCTCATTAGGAAGAGCAATGAAATCCAATATAGGGTGATTAATAGTCCAAACTTCCAGTTTCTGGGTAACTGTAGCATATTTGTGACACACAGTTTTCTTTGGAATTGTACTCCTATACTGCTCTTTATAGATAGGAAGAGTCTTTAAAAGAATGTGCTTGTTGTAAGCTTTACAGTCACAAATACAAAAACCAAAGAAGGTCTCAATGCACTTCAGCTGATGGTGCCATTCTACTTATTGGAGAAACGGACTCTTTCTGCTTTTCATGTTACATGGTAAATGACCAAACCAAAATGAATTTTGCACTTTTTCTTAAATAACTTTTTTCTTTGGTCATTTTATATACATCAAAATAGTTTATAACGTGCAGCTTTAAATGACATTACTTGAACACCTTTTAAAGGGAAGACTTCTGACTATTTAAGCGGTTCTGGTGGGTTGACCATGGCTGAATACCAAGTGCCCATCAAAGCCACTCTACTGCTCCCCTCCTCAGCTAGACAGGGGGAGAGTAAATTTAATGAAAAGCTCGTGGGCCGAGATAAGGACAGGGAGATCACTCCACAATTATTGTCATGAGCAAACCAGACTCAACTTGGGGATATTAGCTTAACTTATTACCATTCAAATCAGAGTAGGATAATCAGGAATACAACCCACATCTTAAAACACCTTTCCCCCAATCTTCCCTTCTTCCTGAGTTTAACTTCACCCCCAGCTTCCCCACCTCCCCCCCCCAGCAGCAGGGACGGGACCTGGGGGCTGCGCCCAGCCCCTCACACCTGTCCCTGCCGCCCCTTCCCCCTCAGGGGGAGGCTCCTCACACTCTGCCCGGCTCCAGCCCGGGGTCCCCCCCACGGGGCGCAGCCCTTCAGGCACAGACGGCTCCAGCCTGGGTCCCCCGCGGGGTCACCAGCCCGGCCAGCAAACCTGCCCCAGCCCGGGCTCCTCTCCCCACGGGGACACAGGCCCTGCCAGGACCCTGCCCCAGCACGGGCTGCCCACGGGGTCACAGCCCCCTTCGGGCACCCCCTGCTGCGGCGGGGGGTCCCCAGGGGCTGCAGGTGGGGATCTGCCCCACCGTTACCCTCCATGGGCTGAGGGGCACAGCCTGCCTCACCAGGGGCTTCCCCAGGGGCTGCCGGGGAACCTCTGCTCCGGGCCTGGAGCCCCCCCTGCCCCTCCGCCTGCACCGGCCTGGGGGGCTGCAGGGGTGCTCCGCTCACACAGCCTCACGCCTCTCGCCTGCTGCAGTTGCTGTCATGCAGTAACTTTTTGCCCTTCTTATATATGTTATCCCAGAGGTGCTACCACTGTTGCTGATGAGGTCGGCCTTGGCCAGTGGTGGTCCATTTTGGAGCCAGCTGGCATTGGCTCTGTTGGACACAGAGGAAGATTCTGGCAGCTTCTCACAGAAGCCCCCCCTTTAGACCCCTGTCATGGTTTAATGCCAGCCGGCGACTATGCCCTGCACAGCCACTTGCTCACTCCCCCTCAGTGGGATGGGGGAGAGAATCAGAAGGGTAAAAGAGAAAACTTGTGGGTTGAGATAAAGACAGTTTAATAGGTACAGCAAAAGCCACATGCACAAGCAAAGCAAAACAAGGAATTCATTCACTAATTCCTATGGGCAGGCAGGTGTTCAGCCGTCCACAGGACAGCAGGGCTTCATCACGGTTAACAGTTACATGAGAAGACAAACACCATCACTCCAAATGTCCCCGCCCTTTCTTCTTCCCCCAGCTTTATATAGTCAGCATGATGTTCTATGGTATGGAATATCCCTTTGGCTAGTTCGGGTCAGCTGCCCTGCCTGTGTCCCCTCCCAATTTCTTGTGCCCCTCCAGCCCCCTCACTGGCAGGGCCTGAGAAACTGAAAAGTCCTTGATTTAGTATAAACATCACCCAGCAACAACTAAAACCATCAGTGTGCCACCAACATTGTTCTCACACCAAATCCGAAACACGGCACTGCACCAGCTAGTAAGAAGAAAATTAACCCCATTGCAGCTGAAGCCAGGACACCCCCCACTACCAAAACCTTGCCATGCAAACCCAGTACAGCAGTAGATGTTCAACCACTGGCCTGAAAAAGAACTTTTACTACTGTTGGGTGATACGTACTTCTGTTCTTAATTTTTTGTGCTTTTCTGTCTTTCAAAGCAAGAAAAAAATTGTCCTCTGGATCTCATTCTTCTTTCTTTCATACAAATATAGGGCAATTTGTACACAGTGGCTGACTCATTAACTGTTCCATCTAAATCAGTCTCCATCACTATGCTCTGTTTTATTTCTTTGCTTGTCTGTCATTATAACTTCATTATAGCTCAGTCAAGGTCTGTGGATACTCAAAGGGTTAAAAATATTCAATTGAGTAGTTCAGCTAGTCATATTAATGATTATATTAATTTCAGGAGAACTCACCCTAGACATAAACCCCATTGCAAGAAACAAAATGTCACTAGTTTATCCTCTAAGTAATCGAGTTACATCAGGAAACTAGATAGTAGTTTTAATAAAATGGGACTCATAAGTTTTTATTACTTTACAATGAATGCTTTTTGGGGTTGTTGGCTCTTGGAAGGAGTAATTCAGCTTCTCAATTTAAACATGACTTTTTATCCCTCACAAATTGCAGGTTTCAATGTTGTGTTTCTAATATTATAAATACAGATACTGGGGTTTTAGTAAAGGTATGAAGTTCTTTTCACTGATACGCACAATAAAAGATTTCGAAAATCATGGGAAAAGGAGAAAAGATTTAATCACTTTAAAAGGCTAATATAGCTAACACCATTTTTGAGAATATAAGAATAGAAGCTTTACAAAATGGTCATCAGTGATCACACTGAGTTAGGTAACGTACCGTTATACACTGAATTCAGTGTTTCTCTTGCTTTTCAAATTTTATTGGCAAAAGAATTTGAATATATTTTCCATATACTAACGTCATGGCCCTTATTGACATCATTGAGAACTTTACCATCAGTTTCTTAGATCACAAAATAGCAAGATGGGACTTCACCATTTTTGTATAAAGTGAATCAGGACACTGATATTGATTTCAAGGGGAAGAAAGAAATTAATTTCTCTTCTATTCTTTTTTCCTATCCCTGTGGTTTAAATAGTTAGGCAATAGAAATTTAAAAATACTGCTCCTAAAGTAATATCTAATTTTTTTTTAGAGTTTTGGAATAGACATGAAAGATATGTTCTGATATTACAAAAGCGTGTTTTGTTCTTCTCTGATTTTATTTGTTACAGAGGAAATGGGAAAAGAACAACATATTTGTACAGTCTGTTCTTAAAATTGTGAGAAATCTTTAATAAGCAGTGAAATTCTGGAATCACCAGACATGTCCTAGTAAACAATTGACTGAAGTACACTGGCAATCTGAAATTAGTATAATTCATTTCAGAAGTCAAAGGTGTCAAAGCTGTCAGGTAGTCTCCTTGTATAGAAACCATGAAAACTTATTTTTCCCTTTGCTCTTTTCTGTATATCTGAGTGACATGATGTCAGTAAACTCTTTATAATAAGCTGAAGAAATGTTTCCAAACAGCTTTAGCTTTAAAAAACTAAATTAAAAGATCTTTTTTTCATTATGTTATAACTAAAGGGGACATAACACAAAGAAACAGCAATATGCAACAGCTGCACGCATCCTGCTATTTTTGCAACACTGAAGTGGCAATAGACTGGCTACTTAAAGACATAAATTAGAGCAGCATTCACAACTATGCAAGTTCTAACTAGAGTTGGCATGGAAGATGAGCATCGATGCCTGCCACCTCTGAAATAATGGTGAGCAGCTGCATGTGCAACTTCCCTACAACATATCAGAATACTCTGGCATTCGTTTATGATGTAAGAGCAGAAGATCATTTATAAAGCACTCATTAGGTGGTTATGAGCAAAAAAGTACAGAAGACAGAAAATTATTAAAAAAAAATTTAGTAAAGCTTCAACCTGTTTGACTTCACAAGGAAATCCCACATTTCATATACACTTTTTTTTTAAGTTGTAGCTGTCTGTAACAAATTTGGAGGTTGCTAATATGTTATCATTACTCAAATAATTAAACTTGGGAGCACTAGATTTTTTTTAATTAGCTATCTCAAAGCAAATACGATTATAATCATCTAATTATCCTTTGAGGCAGCTTTATGCATAAATGCTTTAAACATTCACTGCCTTACTACTGGGGGCTATGCCTCAGTTTATATACTCTACAAGAAAATAAAATTAGTGTTACGCACTGAAGAACATGTGTGAACAGAAAATGTCAGAATGCTGAATGCTGCATTTTTAAGTCTGGTTTTCTTTCAAGACTTTCCAAGCCTTAAAGAAATAAACAAACTTATCCATTTAAATTAAATATTGAAAAAAAATAGCTTTGGTTTTCTGTTTATGTCATTTACACTGCTTATACCTGCTTTGTCCTCAAAAGCCTGGAATAATGCCACTTAAATGATTGAGCTACACAGCTGTTAGTAAGTAGTCTTTAAGATTTTCATATACACCTGTCTTATATTTAATAAACTAGTCTTTCAGCAAAACAACTTCTGAAAAAGCCTCTTAACAAATTTTAAGAACTGTTGGTGAATCTCCTCAGCAAAAGCAATGTTGGACTGCAGCATGGGAAAACACAACCTAGCTAGAGGGGGTACTAATCGTTAAAATGCAGAGGCACACATTAGCAGCAAGCCTGCTGCAGACTCAGTACGCCTTGGGTATGCTGGCCAATAACAAAGCATGTGCCAGTATGTTTTTATTAGTACTGCTAATTTTAGCAGATTTCACGAAAAGCTGAATAGGATCTATTCATCGGTGCAGCAATAATACCTTCAGGTTGCTATTTACATCCCCTAAGAGGTCAAATTTTACATAGTCTCATTTCACTTAATGAAGGCTCAACGTTTTAGGTATGTAACATGGATTAGCACGGATTAACATGCAACTGATACATATTTGAAATTAATAACACAAAAAAGTTTATCCAAATAAGATTTTAGTACTCAGTGTATGTTTTTAAAGACTACATCTCATAATATCTTTATGAACTTGCAATGTAACATAGCATAAACACTTTTCTATGTGAAATATAATATTCTCTATCTTTTCTACTCTTTCACACATATAAAAAACTCCTGGAATTGAGATGCCGGTAGATGTTAAAATCATTTAAATATTCTGGTTTAAGATAATCATTAGATCCACTATCACTATTTTTGATTAAAATGTCATCTAAATAGAAGAACTAGCTTCAGTTTAAAACATACTTTCTTCCTAACTGGTCAGTAAAACAAGGCAAATCTTCCTAAATAACAGATGTACTAGGATGTATATTTTCTTGTTCTCAGATCACTTTCATTATAGCAGACTTCAACTTTACTAAGAAAATACTGGTTTGGTTTGGTTTTTTTTTTTACTTCTTTACTTTTCACCAAGATCCTGCTAATGGATATTCCTTCCCCACTCCTAGAGTTTTGGCAGAATTCATTCAGACTTCCAAAATCCACATTCATTTGCAACCAAACTGCCTCATCTGCATTTTCTACAGCTACCACTCTTGTATCTTAATGTTAACAGCATGTTTTAAGAACTATATAGGGTACCAGTTACACCTCACAACTCCAGCATGCTGGTAATCAACACGAGATAATGACTTCTTCTTACTGGCTGTTCTATCAGAAAGCCCTCCCTTGGAAAAGTCTGTTTCAAAAGGTACATTCTGAAAATCTCAGCACTATCAGGTTTGGAAGACCATAAGCTAAAATTAGTCTATTAATGCTTTACCTACTATCATCCTGAAATTTAACACTGAGGACAAAAAAATAATCCTAGTTTTATTAGCTGCTGTATAACAGCTCTAGAAAGAAGAGAATTGTGATTTGTGATCAGACAGCTTTTAATACGGTTAATATAAAAAAAAAACCCAAACCATTAAAAATGTCTTTACTACAAATGTCTTTTCTGCCTAATACAATTTTATTCATTACATGTATTCTACATAAAGGAAGGTGGGTGAACACTTCATTGTAACCAATGCACATCTCCATTTAAAAAAAGGCCTTTCAGAAAAAAGTTACTCAAAAGAGAGATCATTCTGCTTCAGAATGCTTAATTTAAACATCTGATACCCAGCCACTTAAGAAATGTGAAAGTACATATGGAATCCATCAAGTAATGCAGATTTCTGATTTGTTATTTTTATAGAGAAAAATATATTTTTTTTTACTAGAGAACAATCTTCTGCCATTATTATTTATATCTTTACAATATTGATAAAAAAGTGTGCAGAAATTGCATTTGAGAGGCAAGTAAAGCAAGTCAAAACTACAAAAGATAACTACCAGATGTGATTCTTCCATGATAATTAAGTAATTTCTCTATTGAGTTAGAGCAATAAGGTCGACAAATGTGCACAGCATTTAAAATTATTACATCAATAGATTGATGCAAACATTTCTCACCAATTTACCATAGCACCAAAAAAACTGGTGTGGATCTATTCCATGAATATACAAGTCTGCTCTTGATTCAGTTTGACAATAACTGAAAATAAAGTAGTTTGGATGTAACAGGAACATGTTGACATGTTCTATCTCTGGATTTTCAAATAGAATAACAAAATAAAATCAATAATAAACTGCATTTTGTTCAAGAGCCCAGGTTGTAGGCAATATTGCTAGAAAAAAAAAAGAGGAAATTACTCATATACAATTGAATTTCATTCTAAAGGATTTATAAAACCAAACCAATGATCAAAATCATATACTAGCATCTGCAGTTGATTTTTATTTTATTTACTTTAACTATATTCAGGTGCTATTTGATTCAGATCATAGAATTATAGAATGGTTTGGGTTGAAAGGGACCTTAAAGGTCATAAAGTTCCAAACCCCCTGCCATGGGCAGGGACACCTCCCATTAGACCAGGTTGCTCAAAGCCCCATCCAACCTGGCCTTGAACACTTCCAGGGATGGGGCACCCACAGCTTCTCTGGGAAACCTGTTCCAGTGTCTCACCACCCTCACAGTAAAGAATTTCTTTCTAATGTCTTATATTAATCTACCCTCTTTCAGGTTAAAGCCATTACCTCTTGTCCCATCACTTCAGGCCCTTGTCAAAACTCCCTCTCCAGCTTTCTTGTATCTCCCTTCCCCCCCGCTCCCCACCCCACCCCACCCCCCACCCCCGCCTTAGGTACTGGAAGACTGCTATAAGGATATGTAAGTAAATCAAGTATTCTTAAAGTTTTGATCTCCATAGTTACATCTATTAATGAAATAAATGTCCAAAAGCAAACATTCATTAATGTTCTGTCGCTTCTTTATTTTAATAAAGAATTTTTAAAAAATCCAATATTATGTCTTACGCTTTAATTACCCAGCAGAGAGAGAAAAGCTTATATGCACATCCATTTACATTCAATCCATATACCTCTGAAAGTACTTCAGGCAAATAAATGTATTTCTC
Source organism: Falco peregrinus (assembly GCF_023634155.1). Classification (NCBI taxonomy): domain Eukaryota; kingdom Metazoa; phylum Chordata; class Aves; order Falconiformes; family Falconidae; genus Falco; species Falco peregrinus. The sequence goes on from NC_073726.1 coordinate 45,335,743, forward strand.
ATGAGAGAAACATAAATCTGTTGAGGCTGTAAGTCTTACATGCTGTACTGTGTTTACTAAATTCTGAAAAACAACAGAAAGGTGATTCTTCCATCAAGAAATGTATAGATATCAAAACTTGAAAAGTAACTCCCATTTGAAAACAACATAGAAATGTATTTCTGCAATGTCTTACAAGAATTTTACAAAACACTGTATCTCTACTCAGCTAGACTTCTGATACACATCTCAACCCATGACTAAGGACAAATATCTAATAAAATAAGTTAATTTGGGATTTAAAATCTGCAACACAGAGATGTCTGAAAACTGTCAAGCTTGCCTGGCCAAGGTGCATGGAACAGAGAATAAAAGTCCTTGTTTTGGCTGTATGAGATGTGGATGCAAGATTAGATGTGTCCATTTTCATTTCATGTTCTAGGTAGCTGTCATACATATAGAGACAGAACGTATATTGAAGATTAAGAAATATTTTTTAAATTCTTATTTTTAAGTATTTAAAATATACATAGATACAGAAAATAATTTCCTGAATTAATTTTTTAAAACTGCATGATGTCCATGCGATGCATACTTAAGGGATTATTTTGTTGCTAAAGGTCAAATACACATAACTGAAACAGCTGGAGAGAACACAAATGCTGTAATTTATCACAGGTTTTCCTGGACTGAAAAGCTTCTTGTGACTGAAAGCCAACTCTTTACAGCTAAGCATGGCTTTCTTCTTGATTAATTGAAGTGGGAAAGACAGTACCTTGGAGGGGGTTTAACACCATCTGTCTTAGATATCTATTGCACGATAGGACAAATAGCCCTTTGGGTGAGTCCTTCCTCCTTAAAAACCAAACCTGGGTGATGTTTCAGACTACTCTGGTGACAAATACATATTCAGCTTGGTAAGGAATGGATACGTCAGAATTATTTGGCTGCTAATGAAAACCACTATTTTTTAGTGTTTATATAATTTTAAAAACACAAAAACAAACATCAGGGTTCTGAGCAGACCCACGGGCTCTTCTACCTCTTTCTCCTTCGTATGGGTTTGGCTGCCCAGAAATGTCTGTGGACATGGCCAGCTCTGATGGAGTGTAGCTGTGTCACCATGAGTCCCGCAGCTGTAGGAAGCCTTGTAGGGTCCGCCTCATCTGCTTTTGCTGGGAGCTGGTTACAGCTCAGCCTTGTGCCTCACAGCTACCAACTTGTCCAGCCCCATGGGGCTCTCTGTAGACAGCTGAAGCAGCCTCCTCTGGTCTTTAATCACCACAACAGTATTTGCTTTTCCTCACATGCTTATCTTTATGCATATCCTAAGAATTACACTAGGTATGCGCTCTCTAACCATGTTCAAGCAAGGTTTGAGGTCACAGCATAACCTACAACTAATTAAACTGCAAAACAATTGGCTTTTATAATACTTTTATCAATGTTCTTCCTTTAACCATTTTCAGTGTTAAGATTTTCATACAAACCTGCCATTACTTCAGTGATTTGCTCTATTTTCATTAAATCCATATGAATCATCCAACTACCCGACTCCAAACTATTACTCAAAGTAGTCCCAACTAATCAACAGCTTTTTTCGAGGATGTGTGTGGTTTTGGAAACTTTACATCTCATGAAGTGGAGGTTGTCCTTATCTGCCTCACTGTGATTATCCATAAGCTATGGGCTGTTCATGTCACCAGGGCACCACAAGTTAACAATGACAACCATCACTAACACTTTCTGAATGGATTGTCCTGATGGATCATTTGGGATCTCCTTCAGAGAGCCAAGGGCAAGCTGACAGATAAATATCAGCAGCAATTGATTTCCAGCAGAATCTTGAAAATCAGAGACTTCCCTTCAGATACAAAGACTATGTTTCTCCGAGTGTGCACCAGAAAAGAAAATGCCCATGAAGGCCTGGTGGATTCACTCAATACTTAAAGAACCATGAACTGCTGTATTTTACCTCTGAAAACAATAGCATGCTGTTTCAACCCACCCCAACTACTTTAATTAAAGGTAGTAATGTATTAACGTTTTGACCTTTGGAAACAGAGTATTTCAAATTACTTGGGGATTATTCACACGAACTACTTTATGTGCTTCACTTGCATATATATCCCAGGCTTCCTATATAGCCATTGAAGCACAGTTGCTTCTGTCTTTAAGCAGTGCAATCACATTTATTATGAAACCTAATGTATTTGACCCTTACATGGGTGTTGAGGGAGAGCAGGAAGAACTTTAAAAGTGAACACAATGACCAAACAGTATTGCCCTGAAGACAGTACAGTTACAGCAGAAGATGGCAAACTTGCAGTACGTTCTCCTCACACAGTGACAAGTAGCACAGAGAGACAGATGTACACTTCATAAAGAAGTACTCAGCAAAAATTAAGTTTTAGAAACTGAAATGCTAGAGAATGTTCCCAGTAAGATGTTGCCTTGTACTACATTACTATCACAGGCTTCATTGGCATAATTTAGACATTAAAAGTCAGGCTGCTAATTCTATCAAAACCAGAAAGACTGCAGGCAAAAAAATGTTAAGCCCTGCTGATGCACTTGTAATTTTTCTAAGTAATCCAGATCATTTTACAGCTTGTTTCATAATAACCGTAGGAGTCTTAAGAAGCAATCACTGTTCAATGGCATTAAAACATCTCTATTAACTGTTGAGGCTGTTAAAAATACTAATAACACCCACTCAGCAGAGAAGACTCAACCCACTTGTAAAGCCTAGAAAGGAGTTCACTTCTATTATTCAAAACTAAAAGTGATAAAAACACACACAAGAAAAAAGTTTCTTGTATTTTTTTCTATCTTGAAATGTATCCCCTAAATTCATGTTAAGTTTCCCAACACGCAAAAGTTATTGAAAAGGAAAAATGTCTATGAAAACTCAAAATAAAAATCTGAAATCGGAACTCTTAAATATATTTCTATATATAAGTTATATTCTTCCAAAACAATAATTCATAAAGAGAAATTCTTCAAGATGTAGACATTTCGTTATCTTTGTATCTGAATAGCTATTACTTCTGCAATAGCTGTTCCACTATGTGACATCTTTCTCTTACTTCAATTTAAATCCTAAAGTTTATAAAAATAAAGTAATAAAAATAAATTCAGAAATCCATGTGACTAGAGGCACAAACAGAAAATTTTATTTTCTGTTTAATAATGACTTTAATAATGTCATCAAAAGACATGAACTCAACTAATTGTGCATGCATGACATTCACATAGTACTTTCTGTTAGAAACAGAAACCACATGTGATCAGCTCTGAGAGCTCTAGATTAAAAAAATAGCAAGACAAGCTGGTCCCCCATGGACAGCAGAAATAAGCACTAACTGAAGTTACACAAGATGAGGAGCCATATATGGAGGCTCAGCCGGAAAGCTGAATAGAGAGTTTCCCGACATAAATATAGTATTGGTGTAATCTTTAAGCTTTACAAATATGGGATCCAGGAGATTACTTTAGATACAGTATCATGGGATTCAATGGAGATAAGAAATTGTCAACATGCTAGCAAAAGGCCTCATAGATCGATTTCTACTGTGCTAATAATGCTGACCCTGCATAAAGTTTTGCAATAACGAAGGGGAATAAGCAAAAAGCTCTTAACTTTCAGCACGTTTGAATAATGTAACTAGGTTAGGTGCCTAATTCAGAACTAGGTATGAAAGGCTTTAAATGGCCAAGTGAGAGTGTAAGATTTAATTCAGCCATATCCAAAGTTAAATTGCTATACAAATACATGTTTGCAGAAACTCTTGCTTGCCATGCCCTGTAAAATATGCCACGACTGTTTTGACAGGTCTGTTATATACCATGGTAGCCTCCAAAAGGCTCAACAGCTGAAGCGCTTTCAGTGCTGATGTTGAGTTTAGCTGACGAGCAACAGTCAGTGTATTGAGAGGTTTGGTTACTAGGGCAGTGAGAAGCCTTCATAAAGGTGATTTCTCAGTAGAAACTGTCCAGGACTGACTGGCTTTGTAACTGGGTTTAGGAAATTAGATGGATGATGAGGTTTCTGTAATTGTGGCCCCATTGTGGATATTAAACAATTTAAAAAATCTGACTTTAAATTGGTACTAAAGTAAAGAATGCAGATCACTATGTAAAGAACATTGTTTTACAACATAAACATGTCTAAAATATAATGTAATACGCTACATTACAGTTCAAGAATGTATTTATGCCAGTAAATAAATATGGGAATGCTATTAATGTCAACACAAGCCTATTCACTAACACATATTCAGTGTGAGGTACCAACAAAATTATTGCTACTATTTCCATATTTCTTAACTCAGCTACATTGAGAAGAAAAATCCTACCATAAATATAACAGTATTACTTAAAGGATCACAGGTCTCTACCCTTCATATCCTTATAAAATTATTAGAATACTCAATCTCCATTAAAATATATATATATACACACAATATGAAGCTTTCATCTTACTGAGTTATTATGTATTTCAACAACCTATAGAGGCCTAGGAAAAAATAGAAAAACTAAAATGATGGGAAAAGCACAGAGGATTTTGAAAAGACGTTGAAGCTTACCTAACACAAAATGGCCAGAGAACTATACAGCAGAAAATTAGGGCAGCCAGCCAACATGCAAGTTATGCTCCATGGTACAAGGAAAATACACTTCTAAAGAAATCACTCTAAACATCTTCAGAATTAAATTTTGCATTTATTCATTTTACTTCATACTTGAACTCTACACATCTTACCTGTAAAGTTAGAAATTTATATTTGTAGAATGTTCCAATAAACCTAAACTTTCATCGATACAACACTACATGGCTAGAAAACAACAGAAGACAGACTCAATCAAAAATACATCTCCTTGTAACGTATTGCTCTTTTTGGGGTAGCTGGCCATTAATCTTTTAAAGATCTGTGTTCAAGGAGTTTTGATTGAGCAAAAGTGAAATTGATGCAACTGTTTATAGAGAAGAGGATTAAAATATTACAGCATATATAGTCTACACAGACTTTCTCTAAAGCACAGAAGTATATATAGGTATGAATTGCATTGTAGAATAGTGGCAGGAAAAGATTAATAGATAACACACAGAAACATAAAAGTAATGGCATTAGATCAGAAAAACTTGGTCCTTAACAGGGCAATATTTACATTATACTAGTTGCATATGACAGAGGTGAAGAAATGCAGGCAGAGTAATCTTGCTTTACTATGGATGAAGAAATGTTGTTAGAACAAGTAAAGCATAATTTCTGAAGCTATTTGTTCTGCTCAAGAGGGTTGAGAAATTTCAGGAAATTCTTGCAAGACATCCAGGCAATTTGAGGGAAAAATAGCACATTCTCACAGTGATGGTATGATGAGCACAAACAAAGGAATTTTCAGAGTTTTGCTGTGAATAAATTAAATAATGTATCTTATGGTCTGACTCATAAGGCAATCTTCTCACGCATTAAATAGGTGAAACTGAAAGCAGTAATGGCAGTTCTTCCCCACCCCTAAAAATAAAGGTTTTATCTGTTTCCAGGTACTTCCCAAAAGCAAGACATACAATATAACAGAGAGCGGTAACCATACCAGAGCCCTATATCACAGCAGGATAAATGAGTACACCACTGTCCTTTTTTAAACCTCATGAAATCCGCATAAAATATACCAATATGAACCTATCTGAGAAATGACAGTAAGCTTTCCACATCAATTGACTCAAAGGCCTATTAAAATTAAGTCGCTCTTAGTCAGCTGTCACTACCCATATTGTACAGGTGAAGAAACTGAAGCAAAATATTAGGTGTCTATGGAGCTTCATAGCAATATTAAGGAAGAAAGGAAAACCAACACTCATAACTTGCTGACTTCAAGCCCTACAGCTCCAGAGCATTCTATCCATCTCATTCTACCACACAGAACAGTCAAAGACCTTTACTGTGTATTAAAATGCATTTTACAATTATGCACATAAGAAGTCTGATAACTAAATATCATCGATATTCTGTATCGATAACATTCAGTACAAAGTAAGCAATTGTTACCTTCAATGAGCACCATAAGAATCACAGGCTGCATTAAGAAAGTAAGAGTATATAATGTTCAGAACAAATTTCTGGTTTCTTGTCAGTATACAGAATGATTAGTCATAACCACATATAACACTTTTGCAAGGCAGTAATAATTAATAAAATTAAAATAATGTCTGTAATGTATAATCAAAATAGGGAAACACGCTTTTTGTACCACATGAATAACACAGCAATCCCTTTTAAAAAGCTCACAGTGAACTTTTTAAAACCATCTCGTTTCTTTTTTCAGAATAATGGGAAACAAATTCTCTATGTAATGTATTTACCTAATTAATATATACTGTGGAGTATTTTGTGAGCCTATGAAAAATCCACTACACAATTCCTCTGAAATCCTCTATCTTGGATTCTATATTTTCCATTTACATTTAACATCACAATGTGAGCAAAACGATGGCTGCTTACAAATTACAGTAAAGCGCCCTGACTGGAACCCATCATTACTTTAAGTCCACTTTTCAGGGAAGAATAATCCAATCATTTTATATTTTGTAGACCTCTGGATCAACTCAAACATGTAATAAGAACAGTTTTAAAAGGCATTATTCCCTCAGTTAGGAAGAAATAAACTTTATTCACAAAATTTGTTATACTACAACTGAAGAAACAGAACTGTGTGAACTTCAGTTAGATAAAAAAGCAGTTCCCACCTGTTTCCTCTCATGCTTCAAACAAGACAGCAGCTTTAGTAAAGGAGCCATAAATAGAAGAAAGTTATTGGTACTCTGCTACAAAAAATATTTTTTCTTCTGATAGGATGATGATGATAATGATAAAACTGAGCTTGGTCCTCAAGCCCTGTTCTTGACACTTTGCAGTGACTGTGAACATTTTCCTCCACTCACACAGCTTATAAATCTACCTGCTGATGACTCAAAAACCTACCTGTCACACCAATTTATCTTGTATGCCTGGTTAGTATCTCTTCTTAGGCATGCCAGTATCACTTCAAACAGATGATTCTCCCATCCTCACCTTCAAACTCTTTTTGCCCCTTTTTCCATCACTGTTACGACTATTATTCTTTTAATCTTTCAGGACTATGGGCTATATTTTTTGTCCTTGTTCCTTCTTCTCTATCCCCTCATCAGTTATCCAAAATATCTCTCTAGTACTTATCATTTGATTCCCACACACATTTCAGCAAGATCAGCAGCTCATCACTTCTATTAACAGGGACTTGTTCGGGCCCTCAGCTATTCTCTCACCAATCCTTTCTTGTCCCAATGACAGTTTTTGTGCAACAACATTGTTGTTAAACCACATGGCTTTGACTCTGTCTGGTGCGTCCCTCTCTTCTGCCATTTCAAAATTTAAATTTATAACGATGTCCTAAAATTTTTTAAAACACATTTAGCCTACTTTGCTGTACTCAGTTCCTCCCCATTCACTCCACCACAAATTGGCCACAGATCCTTCAAATCCGTTTTGTTAAGTTCCTCCATCAAAGGCCTTATTTTTGCCTTCAAGTTGCTCTTCTATTAATACCTACCTTCAGCCTACATACAAAACAGCCAGCTGATGAATTCTGACAAGTATATGCACTTACTTCCAACTCTACTTACTTACACCCATGTGTAACCTGACACAGCTGGTGAGGTGGTTTATACCAGAAATGCAACCTGATATATAGAAAGTGCAACATGGCAGAAGAAAAATTTTAACATATACTGCTCCTTTAGCTCATTTGCAGTACATTCATACTGTTTGTAGTAATGTTCGTCCATTCTTGCACCCATGTTCACATGTTCCTATATGATGCATGACAGAATTTCACTGCTTCTGAAGTACTGAAATACTGTATTATAAATGAGGTAGAGCTGCTATGTAATATATGTGATCACTGGATAATGTGGGAAAAGCACCACTTCATCTGACTAGCTGCTACTCTGCTTGTTACATCTGGTACTCATCCTCAGCTTATCAATTGGATTTATATTAATGACTTTCTTGGTTATTTTTTCCTAAATGTTATTTTGCAGTGAAGAGACTTGATATTCTCAATTAAAAGCCCACGCTTGCATCCCTTCAACAACACATCACACACCTGATCAGATTTGAGACAGAGAGAAATGGTGTCTCATTAGCTTTCTAAATGAGCCCCACTGGATACTTTGTATGCATCAAACATTATCTCATTCACCAATAAATGGTTCTGCTCTTCTGTTATTTTAGCACTTTACATAAGAATTAGACAGTCTACTATTCACTATCTTTATATATATACTGTTGGGTTTTTTTCACATGAGAAATAGATCAAATGCAAAGATGCTCAAAATATGAGCATGCCATTTATCAAACATGCACAATCCCCTATTTATATGTAAAGAGTTATGGCTTGCTATATTGTAGGAGTCATTCAGTTCAATTTTAATCATTGAGATAGTTATGTAATCCCATCTAAACAAAGTATAATTCAGACTCCTCAGCATGACTGGCCATGTGCAAAAATGGTCAGATCAGAACTATCATACCTTTGCAGATGTTGCTCAGCCCATTACACTACCTGCGGAAGGTAGCTTGGGAAAAGGCAGAGACAACATTATCACACTGCCAGCACCCCAGCCATCTCAGCCACAGAGCTAAGAAGTTTCAGTTTGCTTTTGAGAAAGGGAAAAGGGTACACTCAAATGGAGAGTAAATGTCTACGACAAAGCGAAAGAAATAACTGTAAAATCTATAAAGGAAAATTTAAAGGACATTTCCTGCAGCTGATAAAGACATGCTGTTAAATTTCAAAGTGGCCTACTGCTGAATGTGAAATATGAGTATTAGATGACTGGACCATGGAAAATGCCCTTAACCAATCTATGAAATGGCTTTTCTCTCCAGATCATGAAGAAATATGTGTCAAAAGAGCTGTGTATCATGGAGCTGAATAAGAAAAAATTGGGACAAAAATAAAAAAAAAAATAAAATGGACAGGTAGTTTCTTTTACCATAAACTTTGCTGAATATGCTTTAGAGAAATAGAGATGGCTACAATGCAGGAGAACAAGGACAGGTGCATGCTGCTCAGTGATCATCCAGCTGAGCAATAACTCAGTGCCTTTAAGAAGCTATGAGTTTAATGTACAGCTGAAGTACATCAGCAAGGAGAGAAATCCAATCTCCTCAGAGATTATTTATGACAAAGTGTACCTAACTGAGGCCCAATTTGTTTGTGGAATTGCAGTCATTCCATTTCAACTAAACAATAAATGAATCTGCCTTGCAGAGGATTGGTTCAGGGTATAAAAGAAAACAAGGGAGAGAACAGATACAACACTTCATTTACACACCAATTTACAGGCTTACTTACAGAAATGATTGATAAAGCAGTTTTTTGGAAGCAGAGAACTATCTGAAAAAGAAGGCTTCTGAATCACTTCTATATTTTTTCCTCTATAGAGTGAGCTTTTATTTCAGATTTATTAATGTATACTCATTGCCTTAAAATTCATACTTTGCTTCATTATTTTACTGTGCCTCAATTTACTTTACATGATTAAATTGCAAGTTTTGTCAAACTAAGACAATTAACATAATTTCTTTTTTATATAAAAGTAAAACAGTGTAATATTAAATTTTTACAAGGAAAAAATAAAGTCAGGGTGCGGTGTGGGCTGGCAGCTCCCAGTGGGCAGGGGCACTGGGAACAGTGGGGGCTCCCCAGTGCACAGCCTCATAGCCAGGTCTCTTCCCACTGCTCCCAGCAAGGGAGCAGGGCAGCTGGGAGCAGCCCCAGGGATCAGGGACCTACGTGGGAAGGCACTTCTCTAATTACCCATATTTAAATTTTATTACATATCGTGTTTGAAAGCACTCTAATTGAAAGAGCTCACATTTTACATTGGATTTCCTGGGAAAAGATTGAAACCGTGTAACACCACCTAACATATCAATCAACGCTTTATCACTTGGCTTGATTTTATTCAAAATTAACTTTAAGTACATTCACTGAAAATTAAAAACTGAAAAGGAATTTTGATCACCAATTACAGTTTTGGGTCTATTACCGCTCCTTTTCTCATCCTTGTCATCCACAGCAAGACTTTTCATTTCTTAATGCCAAAGCTCATATGAGCGTTACCCCAGTCACTGAAAATGATGACACATCAAATAGTAAACAAAGGTCTTCAGGGACAGACTGGGCAACATTACAAGGGAGGCACTGCTGCAGTCTTAAAATTAGACTAGGAAAAATCTGAAATTATTCAGAAATGGTAATCAGTGGGTCCATAAAAAGCCCACAGGTCCACAGAAAAAGGGTAGAGAGTCAGTGTTCACCAATTAAAAGCAAAGCTCTAATTTTACATGAACATCAAATGAATTCTCAGATTCTAGGTGGTAAAAACTACTAAAAATGGCAAAGCAGCAGTGCATATGAGATCTGCTTATCAAAAGAAGTACTGAAAAAATACTTCTGAAATAAAAATACTTACTGAAAATATTCAATATATAATTCCACACAGGAGAGACAACAGTTATGCCAAAAATTAAAATAGAAGAAAGGCAAAAGGACAAAACCAGAGAACTAGACAATTTACAGAATCTCTATTTGAAATGGGATAAATTAGCACCTACTGAAGAGTAGTGCAGAATGATTTACACAAAAAAATATACAAAAAAAACCCTAGTAATCAGACTCTGCTTGTCCAAAAGCTGAACACAAAAAGAAGAACCTTTATTAAGCATAAAAAATGGGTTTACTCTCCTGCTGAATGAAAGCAAAAATATAAAGGAGAGATGCTTCTCTCAGCTCCTCAAATGTGTTATGCAGCAGAAGAGGCGCATAGTATTTTTAACTGAGAACCTCCAAACTTTCAAAGACATACAATGATAACTGAACTTTGGCAATAAGGAAGGGAATCTTCTGTGCTAATGATACAACAATGGAACTGGAAAGCTGTATGGAAGGAACATAGAGTCAAATGAAGCCAAAGTAGAGAGGGGACTCCCAAGATTGACCTGAATATGGGAAGTGTGTATCTGTGTTTGTAACTAGCTCCCCAATATCTTATTTTTAATATTGCAATGCTTATCAAAATATCTGCTTTATACACAATGCAAATAAAATTATTATTAACACCGCTAAATTTAAAACAGCGCAAAAATAAGTAAAAACAGAGCAGTGGATGTCAGAAAAGATAAAGAAGCAAAGAACCTGACCATCAATTTAAGCAACACTATGAAAAATGGTTTAACTTAATACTTCCTTGTTTTGCCAATTATGCAAAATCTTTTGAGTGTGTGATTATGAAATATTGTGACAAGTGATGTGTGAAATGGGATTTCCTAGACACACCATAAACTGATAAGCAATATATGTTAGCTGTAGGGAAAATATCAATAGATGTGACAGAACAGTTTAAACTGAGGAATATATTTGCCAAAGATGTGTACAATTGCCTTTGGTTTAAATATATATGTCTGTTTAATAATCTGAGACTCACTGGAGGATTTTGGTCAAAGAATGAAACTTAAAAGTTGTCATATAACCAAATTACAGAATATAAGTTACATGACCATAGAACAAATGAAACATTACTAAATAAAAACTAGCAATAAAATAAAAACATTGGCAATTAACAATGAACATAACTCCAATATAAAGTCATTAAGAGAGGGGCATTTACAACAGGCGATAAAATTTGGAATATTTTGGATATGTCATAAATACTAAGGAAAGGTATAAATTTGAATGCTGCATACTGTCCTGAGCAGGAGGCTGGATGAATACATATACATATTTGTCCTGGTTTCAGCTGGCATAGAGTTAATTTTCTTCTTAAAGGCTGGTGCAGTGCCATGTTTTGGATTTGGTGTGAGAACAATGTTGGTGGCACTCTGATGGTTTTAGTTGTTTCTGGGTAATGTTTATACTAAGTCAAGGACTTCTCAGTTTCTCAGGCCCTGCCAGCCAGAGGGCTGGAGGGGCACAAGAAATTGGGAGAGGACACAGGCAGGGCAGATGACCCGAACTAGCCAAAAAGGTATTCCATAATGTGGAACGTCATGTTGAGCACATAAACTGGGGGAAGAAGAAGAAAGGGGGAGACGTTCGGTGTTATGGCCTTTGTCTTCCCAAGTAACCATTACATGTGATGCAGCCCTGCTGTCTTGGAGGTGGCTGGACACCTCCTGCCCATGGGAAGTGGTGAATGAATTCCTTGTTTTGCTTTGCTTGCATGCACAGCTGTTGCTTAACCTATTAAACTGTCTTTATCTCAACCCACGTGTTTTCTCACTTTTATTCTTCTGATCCTCTCCCCTGTCCCACTGAGGGGGGAGTGAGCAAGCAGCTGTGTGGGGCTTGGTTGCTGGCCTGGGTTAAACCATGACAATATTCTTTACATGTTTTTGTATAAAGCTCTGTGAAGCTCACTGTCTGTGAGCTCAAGTTGGGAAACTTCATTTCTTTTGAAGGTGACAGAGTTGTTCTGAGTAACTTCTCATTTTGAATATATGTTTGAAAATCTTACTGTTGGGGTAGAGGCTTTCAGGATTTGATGCTATCAAAGACTACTCTAGATAGCACATAAAGAGAATCTCTTACTATTTATTTCTGAATATTACTGTAATCTTACTTTACAAAAGTTACTATAAAAAGGAATCCATACTTGTTGATAAATGGGAGTTCTTGGAGGTTTTCTTTGGCTTCAGAAAAGGTAAACAGAAATATTTTGAGACTTTGTGTTCACTGTATAGATGACATCTACCTCAATGGCAGAAAATGAAGAGCCATTGTGAGTGCCATTAGTTGTCATCCTACAACATCTGTGACTATCTCACTGAAAAAGTCACATGCAAATGTCATGTTCTTCACGAAGCAGCAATATATTAATTTAGAAGCAAATAACAATCTTAGCCAAGAAAATATTTTGTACTATGAAAAAAACCCGTACTTAATAATGTAAGGAAATAGCATGGCCCTTGCATTAAATCTATGATTTAATATTTTACTTCCAATGATGCAAGGTAATCACTTTACCTGACTTTATATGTTTTTCTCCTGCTATGTCCCCACCTATACTCTAACAAATACATTATCTTTTAACTTTGTCACAAAAATATTATACACTTGATTGGGGGTGGGGGTGGGGTTTGTGTTAACATATTAGGTATCATTAGTGCATGTATTTCAAAGGGATCACAACTTCTGTCTCTCCGGTCAATGCTGAAAATTTCCATGCTTAAGGGACTCCTATCAAAAGTGCCAGTTCTTTGAAGATCTGCTACAAACAGACTTTCTGCATGTTCTCTTATATTCTCCTTTTCTTAGTTCTTCCCCTTCCAAGACTACTTTTTATCTTACATTTCCTCTAAATTAAGGATTGATTTTATTTTGTATACTAAGTGTCATGGTTAAGTTGTTTATGAGTCCAACTTTCTCTGGAAAATACAAGACACATTAATGTGCTTCCATCAGTAACTCACCCAAATTTGCCGAGTAATAACACTTTTGAAAGTATGGGAGCAGTGCAGGCAACCTGACAGCCATTTAAGGAACAAACTAGAAAAGAATATGCCTAAACAGGATGGGAAGGAAAACAGTCAATAAATTCACTCGCTTTACTGGTTGGTATAGGGATTATCCACTCTACATTTACATCAGTGAAGGGCTTATCCACTTTCTGGTTTGGGTCTATGGTTCAACTGACATGGGCAACTCTGCAGTATTAGTGCTTCTGGTGAGAGTTATTTCAGTTATAGTTTGTTGGCTAAACTATGGCATTTTCTTATTCACATCTTACCTTTTCTGAGTAAAAAAAACCCAAAAAAACCAAAAAAAAACCCCAACCAACCAAACAAAACACAAAATAAAAATTGAATGTAGTCTGGGATATGCTTGCCAAAATAGATCAAAATCTAATGGCTACTTAAAAAAAAAATTAGCTGATGACTCCTTTGTCAAGATGCACATTTGGCATCTTTGGAAAAGTGCATCATACACCCCTAAGAAAATTCAGCTGACTAACCGGCTATACATATGCAGTGTTGCTCTGTGTTTTTCTAGCCCTAATGCTATTAACATTACATTGTTAAATTTCAATGTCATCATAATTCAAGTTTGCAGTAGCAAGTATCTTCAAAATGGAGTAACTCTACAAGGAATCTATTACTTCCCCATTGCAATTACAAGTAATTCCAAAATCTGCCCACTGAAACTCAGTTTTAAATACAGTTATGACCTAAGATTTCTATAGTAACTTACTTCCCCTGCTAGTCCACCTGAAGCTTATGGTTTTTTATATCATCATAGTGTAGGATTATACCAGGAAAATGATGCCTGAGGAAGTGGTGGTGGTGTCCCTACAAGTTTCTAGTGCAGATGTCTTTTCAGAAACAACTAAGGCTTTACAACTCCCTTAAAAATCTAAAACCTATTAATGAAGGAAAACTAAATAGGATCTTGCCTATATCAATAACAGAAAGTGAACTTAATAATGAACATCCTAGAAGATTTAAGATAGTTTTGCACCATATTGCATTATCAACACATGCTTACAGTCACATGCACAGAATTCATGAACATATAAGAATTTTTTGAAACAAAGAATAGCAATATTACACACTGTTTTGCTGTTACTTAACCCTGTTTACAGATTTATCCATATTAGGACAATGTTTCAAAAAAGCTCTATTTTGTAACATGTAGGAAGTTAATGCATATTGGTTTGACGTTTCCTACTATACACATTTTTTTTAACACATACTGTTACCAAGATCCTCTCAATTATTCAGTCTTACATGTATGTAGGTTCTTAAAGTTTGCAGGATCTGAGCTAACTAGTGGTTGGTCTTGAAAAAGACCTATAGAATGAATGATTTTGCATGTTTTCCTTCAGTTGTTAAGAAGTTGTATATTATTTCCTTCCCCCCAACTCCCCCCCAGCCCACCTCAATCAAATTTACCTTTCAAGTACTGAAAATTCCAAAGAAGATTTTGACCTCTGCTAGTAACTTGTCCAAGGGATTCCCAAATGTCTTTCCATCTGAATGCATCCTCCCCAGGAGTGTGCATGTCCTCCAATTACTTCCTTCCTCTACAGTCACTCTATTCTGCTTTTGACCCAACTTTATCTAACTCAGAACATCCTTTCACTCCACTTGTCACTTGCTCTTCACCAGGATTCTTTGCTTTTTGGCTGCATTTATGACACACCTAATTCATTGTCCTTTTCACTTGTTTTTTTTCTTGGTGCCTTACATGTCCAGTTCTGAGGTGTCTCCCAAGAGACTTCATTTCAAGCCATAAGCTGCGCAGACTGTAGTCAGTCTCTGGACTGCTAATACCAAGATTTGTTTTAGTTTTGGTAGCACTCTTATGGCTAACATAATATGACAGAAGAATCTGAAGGATATCACAGATAAAATTTCTGTTATATAATAATTTACAGTACACAACATCTTTCAGAGACCTTAACTTAGAAAAAACACAGAAGACCATAGCTTTAAACAAAAACCCACAACTAGCTCACACAAAGAGCTTTTTTTAGTATTTCTTCATATTCAAAGCACAGCAGTATTTAACGGACCTGGAATAATTTACACAGATATGATAAAATATACTTCCTTGCAAGATTTGTATCTCCTACCTCTTTCTCTCTAACTAAAAAGCTATATTTTCTTGTAGGATTGTTATTTCACATCAACAACAAATACATTTAACCTGAAATAATACTTTAAGAAGGGGGGGGGGGGGGGGGTGTTAAAGGTTAATTCTAAATCTTTTTGCTTTAGTTTGCATTTGTATTCATTACTGCAGAAGCAAATGCATGTACAGATGAAATGCACTGCAGGACAGCATTAAGCAGGATAGCGTAGAATCAGTATTTCACTGAACTTTATGACAGACTGCTTTTAATGTCTTTTCAGGTTGCAGCATTTAAAGGGCTCATAACATTCAACTACAGGATATAAAATATTCTTTTTGGAAGCCACAACTTAAAAGACTTTTAATCACTTGATTTTCTTCTTGATATATATTCAGTTTTAATTACTCTTACTAATCATCTGTTCTATGCAGCTTGAGTAAGGAAATATACAGCAAAAACTACATGAAAAATCTATTTCACAGATGACAAAATTCTTTGAAGAAACAGTTATAGAAACAACTATTGTATGCAAAGTAAAACAAATCTGTCTTCATGGAGAACTGTCAGAATACACAACAACTTACTGATTAGATAACTGATGAGTCTAACATTGACATTTTGTAGCAACCACGCAAATCACTTACTGTGCTCATCTAGAAATTGGCTAGTTCCGTATCAATGAAGAGTTCTCATCTCATCTGGTGTTTTCTAAATTAGTTGTGGATTCCTCAAATAAGGTACATCTTCCATTCAATGAAAAGTAAAAATAACCTAAGAGGCATTTTTTCAACAGTTTTAGAAAACAAATATGCTTCAATTATCTACAAACATATAAAGGTTTAAAATATTCAATACATGTGCCTTTCCTAAGACTACCTCTTCCTTGAACAGTTCTTCCCTAGACAGTTCCTCTTGTGTACAAGAACTAACAAAAGTAGTTACAGTGTAAGAAAATAGTTTCATTCTGGCCAGAACTGTAGCCCCACATTGTAAAGCGGGCATCAATGAATGAGGAGAGTGCTGAGTGATCTGAGTACTAAAAGATCTCTATGGCTACGATTATGGGTCTTCTGACAAATTCAGGAATTACCTCAAATATATTCCTTCCAGAACTCCTGGCCAAGGACAATACAATACCACTGCTGCTCTAACAATCAGAATACTAATAACCTGGTCTGCTTAACCCAGGAGGAGATAAAAGTTACTAGAATAAAAAGGAGACAGAGCAGACACAGTCTGTCCTGTGTTAAGCAGTCCTCTGATTTGGAGTAAGTTTGACAGCTGTTGGACAACTGTAGGAAGTATCTCTGGCAAGCATACCTCAACAAGTCTCTGAGATGCTATGCTACCACCTAAAAGCGTAAGTTAGTCACCGCTTTTACAGCCTTGAGGAAAAAAATACGCATTATCTTCTTGATTTAACTTTTCTTTATATCCTCTGAATCATCAGCATTTGGTACTTAAATAGTAATTAATGAAACAAATGCTAACAATAACATTAACTTTCATCCTTCCAGTCAAGCTGTGAGAGATATTTTTCCTTTTTATTTTCTCACAAGGTATTATGATAACCTATTAGTAGTCAAACGTACAAAGCTAATTCCAAAGGGTAAAGTAAATATACACTGCTGAAAATTACAGAACAGAAAGCATAGACAACAGTAAGATAAAATTGATTTTAAATATTTAAAAATGAGTTATTGATATATATAGTACTTTGTGTTTTCTTGGAACTTGTTTGCAATTAACCTACGAACTCTCAAAATAAAAATCAAAGACTTAAATGATCTAGAATGAGAAATTGCCTAACACATTGATCAAGAGTCCCTTAAGTGGAAAAAAATACTGTAAGATTGGCAATTATTCCTCCAAGAATTTCAAAGTTCAAATCTTCTAAAAGAAAAAAAAAATCTTCAAATGATAAAACCTTACACTTTGAACTTACGGGTAGTGTATAAATTACAAATTGCCACTTGCACAGTGTCTCACTACATATGATAATGAAAATTTAAATAACCCAGCCTCTTTATTGGAACAGTCATCCATTTCATTATTGTTTCTAGCAACCTAATTTGATTCACAATAGTTCAGGCAGCACAGATTTCAAATGGGGCAGAAATATTCAATATTAATACAATCACAATCTTGTGTCCAACAAAGCCTTGTTCTTTTAGGATTTTATTGAAGCAATTCTGAATTTATTCTATGAGGAAGATTCTTTTAAGATTTGTATCTCTTTTTCACCTCACTGATTTACTTCTTCCTAAATGAAAACCTCGTTATGTCTTTTTTTTTACCAGTTTATATATTTCCACAAAACAGTGAATAATTACAGTGAGGAAAAAAAAGCATAAATACTGATATTTTTTTTTTTAAGATCATCTTCCTGCTAACGAAACCACACTTCCCCTCCATTTTGTGGACACTTTAAATATGCTTCGAATTTTTAACCGAATGTGGATAAAAGCATTGCTTCAGCTGTAATATACATAAAATCCAAGCAACTGAACAGAAGCATCCTTTTGTAATGTGGAACAGAAACCACTACTCTGTTGTTTCCCCTTCTGCTTTGTAGGCAGGATTAGACAGATTTTTACTGTTAAAAAAAAAAATAAAAAGAACACTAGATCTCTAAGACTTCAGCTTCTTAAAAATTCTTTAGTTGCTCATCAGGCTCTTTATAAACTTAAAACCACAATAAAGCAGAATAAACCCTAAAACAAAAACAAGACATGTAAATCAAAACAGATTCAGTTGTCTCCTGTCAATTTGCATGATTTGTTTTCCTTGGGTTTTCTTCTGTCAATCTAAAAACTGAAATCTGCATTGCCTACTTTCACTGCCATTTCAGTCAGGATTCATGTCATGTACTTTGGAGATGTCTGTATCTCAGCTAGTCCCCTTATGCTCTATTGCACATAGAAAATGGTCACTTTTAGGACCCAATTCCTATGACATACTTCAAATGTCTGATTCAAAATGAGTTAGTTTACTCACCTGGGAGTGCCCAATCCTTTCCACTGACTGTAAGAGAAGTTAAGTAAGTTAAGAAGTCAAGTAAGTTTAGATTTAGACACCTCCATTTGGCCAGATGAATCCCAGGCTTCCAGTCCTTCCAGCTACAATCTCTAATTCACATGCCCAACAGGTTTTGGTGGTTGGGTGGTGGGGGGTTTTGGTTTGTTTGTGAGGGGGGTTAATCCTGTATAACAGAACCCCATTTCCAGACAGTTCCACTGTGCTACTCCCTGAGCTGGATACTATGGTAATTTGCTTCTGAACTCTGTAAAATATGGTATTATTCCAACAGTGGCATGGTTTGCTTTGTCTTGTCTTATGTTTTTGTTTCTGATATTACAGTACGTACCTTAACTTCTACCAAAATTCAGACAGACCTAAGGGCTAGCACTTTGCTTAATTTTTCAGCCTGCAGTATTTGTATGAAAAGTGTACCATTGATTTGGTGTCTTTTTTTGACATCCTTTTTAAAGGACAACCTGTTTGGTTTTATTTCCCTTTTAATTAGTTACATCCTCTGAGCTATACCGCACTTAGGATAATTTTAGTATCATCAACTGTGGGAATGTCATCCTGAACCACATTCTCTTCTGTACCTTGCAGCTCTCTTATAGCTCCTCAATTGAAAAACTTCCTTGCAATCTTCTTGATGTTAAGTCGCAACAGCTTGGTTTCCTTACAGTTTAGATGAGGTCACTCTCTCTTACATAGGTGCCCTTTATTTGGAACAGTCCTTCACACAATGTTCCCTCCACAAAATGTTAAAAACCTTTACAGATGAGCTTATGAGTTTAAACATTAGGTTGATGAGCAGAGCTAACAGCCAAAAGCAATAGCTTTATATTTCCTTCCAAATTTCTAACCTATTTTGTTCTTTGGACAGGCTGCTTTTGGACTCATTTACACTAAAATAATTATTTAATTCCCAGAGTAGCATTTGCTAATCCCTTTGCAGGACACAGAAGGTTATCTACTATCCCTCAAAGGACTGACAGACTCTTACTAACAAGCATTTCAAATTAAAATTGTTCTTATTTTGCAATTAACAAACAGAAATAAATCACTGATATAGCTAAATCCCAAGAACCAGAGACAAGGATGTTTAAATACACCACAACTCTTGTTTTCTTAACAGCTCTTTGACAACAATGGACTCAAAAAACATTTTTAAAGCAAACAAACATTTCTTCAATGGTCTAGGAACAAAAATAGAAAATATTTTCTTCCTTGATTCCCAATAGAAACAGCTATTATTGTTTAATGTATTAATGCTTCATAGACATTAAAGACACCAACTCCTCCCCATCAATATGTAAAGCACTTGCACTCTATTATTTGCAGCTTTGTCTGCTTGACATCTAGTTTCATACACCAAAACCACAAAACTGAGGGACAAAATTGTTCTTCATTCGCACTGATACTCTAAATTTGAGGGGCATCAGAAATAAACGTGGCATTCTTCCAGTTTATTTCAATCTGATGACACTAGGGAAAATGTGCGTGGTTTTTGGCATCCTAATAATTTTCAGCAGAATCAAAGATATCTCTCAAAATGAATTGTTAGCAACAAAACTCACTGTGCAATGTCAAAAAACATTGCTGGCTGCATGTGAAAACTTTGTAAGGAAGCTGATGAACAAAGACAGTAACCTTGGCATTTTTCACTTACCTGCTTTGAGAAATCCCTTTTGGAAGACAGTATTTAAAATTATATTGTCTACACACTAAGACATATATACTACACAAACTGCATTGATTTCATCCAAGCTGTATGGAGCAAATGATCTGATAGTTTCTTTCTATGCCTATGCCATTATAATTTCAAGCCTAATTTATCTTTTCCAATTCTAGCGTTATCACTTTCTTGAGTGTGCAGTGACAATAAGTGACAAGGAAGGGCCTACACTATTTTCTTCCTTACTAATTCCTATCATGAAGTTTTCTGGAGATAACCCTTAGATACCCTGGAAAGAAAGCCCAGCTTCACTGTAGAGACACTCAACACTACAGACTCAGAATACACATAAACCTTGCATGCAGAAATAAGCCTAACAATTACAATGATGACCTATTCATGGTGGTATACTTTCAGCAACATTAACTCCCATTATTACCCATCTCTAAACCTTCAATTTACACATAAAACTTTTGGGGTTTCTTCTAAACAGAGGTTAGATAGAAGAACGTGGGTATTTATAAAATGATAGTTCTTCTGTCATACACAATTTTGAAACGAGAGAATTAAAGCCCATGAGTAAAGGTCCAGGTATGCTAGGGTTCCAGGGGGAGTTTGAGGACTCTCAAACTTGCCTCCCTTGTAACCTAGGAAAAGCCTCCCTCTGAGTCTGCCATCTCCCCCTCGGCCTCAGCATCACTTCATTATCTGCTTCATTATTTAAAAAAGTTGTTCGGAAAACAGTCACAATTTTAGTGAATTTAAACTCATCTTACTGTAATGATGTGTGCTGTATGTGCATTCAGATGGAAAGCAAGGTGACACAGGTACATCCAGAATCAACCATGCTTACAGATTGATGAGAATGGAAATGATGAGACAGAAGAAGGGTATGTGGGCTGTACTGCATCCATTAGCCAAACCCCTGGTAAATTACAGGCATCAAAATAAAGCTGGTACTGGAAGCTGTAACTTCCCACTTACCCATTGGCGGTCATAGAAAAAAGTGTGTATGCAGTACTCCCCGTGCTACCGTACCTTCTTGAGAAGCTAATTGAGGTTACCTGTGGTTTTGTTTCCAGAACTGCCAGAGATGTTTCAGAAACTAGCAGTACATGCAAGAGTATTCAAGGAACATCACACTTTATTTTCCAGGGAACAAAGATTTGCCAATGGCCATACAGTCCTGCTAAGTTATCTTCTAAAAAGTAAACTTATGGTCCCAGCACTACTGGGATGGCAATGTTTTGATAAAGCAGCAGAAGCTCACTTTTGCATAAGTAATGCAACTATCCAGCGAGCAAAATATGTAGAAGGCTGTTGCTGGAGAACAATATCTCTTCTCATTTAACACTGAGAAGGCCTTCCAAGAGAATCTAAAGACTATACAGTGTCTTATGTTACATTAACTGATGTCACTTGATCTTAACAGTACCTCATGACCTGTTCTGATGGCTGATTCCTATTTGGTCATGCATTTTAGGCTCATCTTCTTTACTTAATTTAGATTCTGTGAGTTAATACATGATGTTCTATTCTCTAGTTCAATTTCTTTACACCCCTCCATAATTTAGTTGCTTCATATGCTGTGGAAAATTCAACAGGATGGAAAAATCATCATGAATATTTCTAGGCTACAGTGCAATGTGCCTAATGAGAAACTTAAATTTCAGTTTCTCAGAAACTAACATATGTAGTATTAAAAGTCCTTGTCAGTGTGTAACTATAATTGTACTCTTCTCACTTATAAGACTACTGAATTAGTCATTAGTCACATTGACAGAATGCATCCCCTTATCTCCCAGAATCAAATATGACACAGCAAAATATTTTAGGCATGTGTTGCTAACTATGTATTTTAGACATACAGAATATTCCAGGAACAGAGCCATCAGGGACCAAAAGATTCTGCTCTAATTTGAAATTGTCTGGCAAGATAGAAAACTTTAGAATGGATCTTTTTATTGTCTCACACCCAGATTAACAGACAAAAATCTACAGTAATGTCGAGCTCAAGACTATTCACAATTAGAAACAGGATTTCTATCCATTATTTCTTTTCTTTGGATAGTAAATAGCATAATGAAGAAATTAGAATGAATGAATGCTTATGTCTGGCATCTAGCAGGGCTGAATGGAGACTGGTTGATGGGTTTAATTTGGACTTGTTTTTACTCAAATTTAAAGTAAATTTAGCTAAATTGTTTTGACACAGAAATCTGAATGTTTAATTTTCAAAATGTTTAGGAGTTTTAGAACCTCTTCCTGTTTTGTTATAAACTGTTAGACAAATAAAGATTCACACATATCATTTTCTTAAAAGACGTAGTTCTAATGAATAAATTACTTGTCCATTAGTAAACTTTGTTTTGAAGCAATATGATTTAAAGCCTAAGACTGTGACATTCTGAATAATTTAGATATGTGACAGAAACCAAGTTTACAGTAAAAGGTGGCCAAGAAGCTCCTTGCCATGAGATGCAAATCATACTACCATACTTAGAACAGTGTTCCCAGTCCTGTCAAATCTCATGTAATTTCAGTGTTCCATGTATATTTGGGTCTTTTAAACAATCGTATTAGGCACAAGAAATACACAACTGTATTAGACACAAAGACTAATCTTTGCAAAATGTGTAGTCCTTGCAGTTTTTGTAGACAGCAAAGACTATCCTACTCCCAAAACTTTTCCTTAACTTCCAACAGCCTTCTAAAAACCTTCACTCCTTTTAGACAACTTAATTAGTACAGTTTGCTAACAGCCTAAGCCTGAAAATTTCCTGGCAGATCTCACTCTCTTCACACAGCTTGACTTATGTAAAAAGATATCTCCAGCATCTAGTTTCCCAGATGCTTATAGAAAATTGTAAGAACAGGGGAAACACAATTCATGCCAATATGCTTTTTGCCACTGATCTAACCCAATATGAGCATTTTTACATGTTTTACTACATCCTTTTGAAATACAGTACCTAAAACTGCAGGTAGTCATCAAGATGTAGGAAAACCTTGGATTTATACAATCTCATAATTATATTGTTTTGTTCTCTGTTCCTTTACTGAGAATTCATAGTACTTGCTTTATTTTTTGTCTGCTGTTGACTATCTAGTTTTAAAATAATTACATGTACTAATCCCAGGCTTTCATTACCATGTGATAATGGTCAACTCAGAACCCATAATTTTATATATGGAGCTAAGATTCTTTTTTCCCCCATGTACACCACCTTACATTTATTTATACTAATTTTCATTTGCCATTTTACTTGCCAGACACTCAATTCAATAGAATTTCCTGGTAAATTTTCATTGTTGGTGTTGGTGCTACTTAACTACTCTGAATAAGTTAGCAAGTCAACAGCAAATTGACTCATATCACTGCTTACTTACCCCCTGCCCTGCCCTACCCACCCCCACCCCCCTTATTTATTTACAAATAGATTGAAAAATTGTGTTCAATAAAGGTCTTGCAAACTTCACTGGAAACCACCCTTCACTGATCAAAGCATCATGCATCCTTGCAAACCTTTCCACTTACACAAGAACAATTTCATTTCCTTTACAGCCTCCAGTAAAGGACCAGAGTGAATACCTTTTAGAAATCCTAGCCAAATGCAGTAACTAACAGGATCCACATAACCACCAGTTCTCTCAAAGCAGCACTGTATATCGGAAAGGCAAGATTTCCTTTCACAACAGCCATGCTTGCTCTTTCAAAAGCATCTCATATTTATCCATTTATTCATTAATTCTGTCATCCATCCAGTTTTCACTAATTTGGCCATGTCTGTACTTCTCCTAGTTGCCTCTGAAACACCTGGTTTTTTTCTAAATTGCAATCATATTTGCCACTTCTAGCCCTCAAATTCTAGATTAGTTTTGAGGAAGAATAATCCTCACTGAAGGCCACCAGAAAAATGAGTTCAGTGCATTCTAATACCAACTTCAAATTCATTCATATGGTAATAGGAAGAGTTTTTGTTTTGCAATCATCAATTACACAAGATGATGGACACGATTGAATGTTTTCCTTAGAATAACAGAAACAGCACAGATATATCCAAGAAGTGTTTTATTTTCACACTCAGTTTCCTCAATCTATATGTCTGCATAAAGATTATGTCAGACATTTGTAGCAACTGCATAAATGCTCTGCATTAATGAACAGACATTTCAGCCATTTATAGGACTCCTAATATTTTAGCCTATGAAATCATTATGTAAATTAAACTAATTTTTATGGCAGCTATTTGACTTCAAACAGCTGCACAAACTGGGATTTTCCCTTTTCTAAAGAAATCTGCATACCATTGCATTTTGTATCACAGTTATACAGAACCAGTATTGTCCTTTACAGGAACAAAACAGTCCTTCAAGCCATGGTCCATATTTTAGGCACTGCTGTGATGCTCACCTTGCCATCTGTTCACATTAATCTCACTAACATATCTGCTCAAAAGCATGCCAAATACAGTCAGGTTTACAGTAAAAAAATTATTGTCATTAGGGGCAGAAAGAAGCACTTGATCACTAGAAATGGTGCAGTTCTGTATACATCTAGAGTCAGTCACCTTTAAGCTTGTATTACCATAATTGAGAGTCTGTCTTCTTCTGAAAACACCTACTTAACAAAGTGGACAAGATAATCATCGCTACTCCATTAGCTCAGTGGCTATTCTGACCAAGTTCCCCTACGGATAGAGTCAGTTTTGGCCTCGCTATTTCCTTCTCCTTCCCATCACCCACTGCAGCAGACTAGCAGAACAAGCTACATCTTTGGAAGTAATATTAAAGTGCTATTACTTACTGGATACAGATATAAATAAACATAAGGAGCCTCATGAATTCTAATCACCAAAATGATGGAGAAAGACAAAGGGATTTGAGCAGCAGGGAAGAGAGGCAGTGAGGAAAAAAGAGAGCTCCTGTCATCCCAGCCCTTTAGAAACCACAGCTTCTCTTGCCCCCTGAATACCCTTAAATGATCCTTCCTAGCTCCCTCTCTCCTGTTCAGAATGCACTCTGTAATCATTATGAATCTGAATTTTATCTGTCTCAAAAGACTTGACTCACTTCAAATTAAGTATTCTGAGGTTATAAAAATTGTGGTTACAGATGAAAAAATTGGAGAAATACAAAATTTCTTGAATATACAAAAGTTGAAAGATAAGCGGGAACCAAAAAGCTAATTGAAAGATAGCTCATTCTTCATGTAAGAGTTATCAAAGTTATTAGTGTATTATCTGTTAAAAAAAAAAAAAAATCAACAGTGAAGTCATTTTTAACTGAAGAGCAAGACATATGGTAGAAATATAGCAAATTAAGCAGAGACCTATATATGGACATAAGCATTTGTTAAACACTGGTTATATTTGTCAGAAACATAGATTTCAGCACAGTACACTTAGCCAGATAAATGAACCCAAGCAGCTACAGATTAGAAAGCAGGAAAATATAATATCAAAGTCACATTTAGAGATCATACAAATATAAAAAGGCATGATGGAAATTCTCTGTCTTTGGATGAAAAAAACAGCTTTCAGTGTTTATTAAAATTTGTGATATTTGGTATTGCTTCTGACGGATTCTCAAATTTCATACCAACTTATTTTTTTAATTACAAAACAACAAAATGATAAGCATATCTAACAGGAAAATTACTTTCTAAAATAGAATGTGTATAAACAAATGAGCTAAATTGACATAAAAAATCATTATTAGAAATAATGCTTAAATTGTAATACATGTGCAAGTTATCTTATTCTTTAGAATAGTAATTTATCTGACCCACATGCAAACAGTATGTCCAGCTCATAATTTTTGAAAATATGTTAATCAAATGTGGATACTCAGGAGAAGTGACCTGTTCTCTTTAAAAAAAACTATGTAGAAGGTGTATGTGTGTATCCCCAACAACAAAAAAAAACCAAAACAGACCACCAAACAAAAAAAAAAAGTAAAATCAATCTTAGCAACTTTACTTGGTGATCTGTGGGATTTTGCAAAGTCTTCCTGGAGAGATGTCCTCATTTTCTGACTATCCACTGGAGAAAAACAAACAACTCTTGAAACTCAAAGTTACGAAAAACCATCTTAAGATGTAGAAAGCTCCTCCACAACCTCATAGTTAGTTTTACAGAACACAGAAAACGCACACAACAAAAAGGTCAATAAAAAGACATAAAGGATAAGGACTCGCACATTCTGTTACGTGCCATATAAAAACAATAAATCAAAAATAGTAATTGGCATTTAGGAAATACAGCTACTAAAATGAATTTAATTATCAAAACCTGTTTGGATTATTACCCTAAATTAACATATTGAGAGGATGAAGATAATGTTAACAGAATTAGGAATTTTCCTTAAATGCAAAACTACCATTTCAGTCATGGGATCAGATATTAGTTTTTCACACTAGAATTAATTTGATGGAGACAAAAAGTACAGAAACAAATTTTAAGAATGGAAAATAACCCTGAAATACATCACAGCACTTTTTTCCAACCCATTTCCAAAATTAAATTTCTCCATTTATGGTGGCCTATACTCAGTATTGATATTTTTCTAAAAATTCTGCTGTTGATATGATTATATTTTCTGCTAATATATTGCAGGTACTTTCAGCAACTGCCTTTCAAAATTCAGCTTTGGGTTTTGGCCTTATTAAGTGATAAAAACTTGTTGATAAAAAAATGTACAGAACAGGTATGCATTAAAACCATCAACTGAACGTTATTCTTCCTATTACACTCTTGCCATTTTGTTTCAAACCTCTGTTAATCAGTGAATTGCCAAATAGTAAGATGGATGCTTAATCATTGACTGATTTCCTAAATCCTCTCCTATAGGTGTGCAATTAACACCATTTATGCTGATTCTTTTTGTAATGTAAACATTTGTTGTGCAGGAACCACATGCTACAAATTCATTCTATGCACAATATTAACCGACCAGTAATTGTTGATTTGGCCAATTTTACATCCTTATCAAAGCACCGTGTACTGTACATATCTATGTATAACTTATGCAGTTATTTGGCAGAAGATCTACTACCATCAAGACTACTTCAATTAGTTTTAAGGATACCGTACGATCTCCCACCTTGCATTTAATTTTAAAGGTGAATTAGAGATTAGTTTACATACCCACAAACATGCAGCGGAATATTCAATTAATAGTACACTATGCAGCTCACCAAGAAAATCTGGAGATGATGATGACTGGCAAGCAGACACTTTGGACTGCTAGCACCTAGGTTTATCCTAACTTTTCACAGTAAAGAAAATCTTTTAGTTTTGGAAAAGATAACATTATTTTTAACACCATAAATCAAGATACTACATCAGAAAAAAGAAGCCTATGCTTCAAATAATTTATTTCTGGACTATGACAAGATATGCTACATAAGCAAGTCACAAATGAAGACGATAAAACCACAGTAAATAAGGCAAATTATGCTTAGAAGAAAGAACATTGTACTTGGTATGTTATTGCTTTTCTTAAGACATTGTGTAAAAAGACAAGATTTGAATTCTGATTGTTACTTGGAAAGAAACAAAAGTGCTTGTCACTTTCACATTTTGCCCTGGTTTTGGAAAAGAAAAAAGGGAGTTAAATCTAGTAAACAGGAAAGAGTTTCTTATCCAACACATCAACATATTTTGACAGCAAACTGCACATTTGCCATTATGAGCAGAGAGAATTTCATGACAAAAGTCACCTAATGGTTATCAGTTGGGCAAGGGTAAAAAGTGCTGACATCTTAAAATACCGAACTTGGACTTTACAGATACAGTTTCAATTCTATCAGTGCCAGGTGGAAAAATAAGCAATTGCAAACACTGAGTTTATATTCATCTATTTCTCTTTTTCAATTAACAGTATTAGCCTATGGTACAATCAACAGGTTTAAAAATTTTATTTCTAAAAAATATGAAAGTCTTAGTTTTCATTGCACAGCTATACAGCCATGCCAAAAAAGATTACACATTTGAGGCAGGTTTTTAAGGCACCATACTGTCCTGAACAGAGCTCTCTTCCCATGTTTATGAAATGAATACTGTACAACATATTTCTAAACTGGGCCTATACCTATTTCAGGGGCCTTAAATAGGTCAACAGACAAGGCCACATTAAAACTACTTCCACATCATCTATCTTTATCCATTTGGCCAGCAAACCCAAATGCAATTCAGAAGGATGATGACTCAAAATATTTCATTTAGAAAAAGTAGTCACTCCAAACCATTTCAGAAAATAATCTATATTTTAAAAAAAACAAAAAAAAGGTCAAGTGCCAATTAGTATCACATGCAATTTATAATGTTATATTTTAAGAGAAGGGACTCAAATAGACTTGATTTATTTATGATAGCTTTTCTCAATATGTCAAATTACATGAATAGAAGGATAATTATAATGAGCAGGACCAGGCCCCAAAAGGGTCACTGTGCAAAGCCTTCTACAATGGCAGATCTGCCCTTACCCAGAAAGCTTACAATGCAAATGCTATTATCCTTTGCAAATGAAATGTAGAGAAGGGGAAAACCAAAAGAAAATAGAAAAAAAATATTAAGATTGCTAAGAAGCACTCTTGGCTAAAGATGCTTTAAATGCCCTGTGGTAGTTTCCAGAACAGCTAAACTCAAATTCATTCAATGTAGCACCTGTCAGTGAAGATATTTGACTCCTAAATGAGTCTGTAAACAGATTACAATGATTCAAATATTTGTTTGAACTGTGTCCCAAATTATGTCCACACATGTGTGGTTGATAGCTTTGTACTCTTCAAGCCTGGCAAGCAGCACATGGGTGATTAACTGAAGTTATCAATCTAGATTTGTCACTGTCTCTTCTAAATATCCTACTCCAAACCAATGACAAAAGTTATCTGAAGCACTACTACAGTACCATTTGCCTCTGCAAAGGGACTATAATTAGCTTGTAAATTGTTTTAATTTGTTTGATTAGCCTCAACAAAAAGCAGGTCATCTGAAATATTTCTTCCCTGCTTTAATACTTAAATTACGTTCTCCTTAGGATCATTACTGACAGCATGTACAGTGACACCTATTGCTTAATTGTAAGATCCAGCTTTTATAGTGTCTGCTATTCAGACTAGAATTTTCCATGCTGGGTGTCTATTAAAAGCTGAGCATTTTTTTAAATTCTCCATTTAAAATTGTTCAACTATTATTGGAAACCAGGTAGAGGTAGAATATATTATTCTGCCAATACTATCAAGTTCTTACAATTATTTCATTCAGAGATTTTAATGACCTTTTCTTTTGAACCAGGATCATCGCATCTGTCCAGAGATTAAATTTCTATGAAGTTCGTGTCTTCTGAGCCCACAAAAACCTATTTAAATCCTGCAAAGTGACAAATCTTTGAAGACTGCTTTTTGCTTGTACTCTGTCGAGGTCACCTGCTTTACAACAATCTTGTTTATACTGAGCATATTCAATCCCCCCATAGAGCTAGCATGCTTCATCTACCCCCAAAGGAAAACTGGACATGTTTACCAGCTTTACTCATTCTCCCAATTAAACTAATCATGCCACAAACTGAACTTCTAGTCCTGGATTCAACATTTTCTGTGAATCCTACACTGAAAACTGTGTGTGTCATGCAAAGCAATTAGTAACAAGATCTGCTTCAGGCTATCAAGCATGCAAGCTTCTTTCTGCAATTGCTCCCCATGCCTGGTATTAGACGAAGCAGAGGTTCAGCATGAGAACTAAAACTGAGCAGAAAGTCTCTCCTGTACTTGCAATAGCTCCACCAAAGGCATCTAGGGAAGTCAAAGAAAATAACACTAGCTGAGAGCTGAAACCAGAAGCAGACTAGATAATAACCTAGGGCAAAGGAGGGGAGACAACAGAAAAACAGGATGAGACAAACACACAGAAAATTGTCTTCACAACTCTACATATTCTTTTTTGGAATAGAACTTGTGTTTGCCAAGTACAAAAACCAGTCTAATGTTGCTAACTACCAGCAAAAGTCACTAGCAAAGTTGGTGTCTCATCTCTCTCTGATGTTGCTTATATAAAGCCTAATACTAGCTTGCTCTTACTAAATACTTTGATACTCTTTCAACACAATAAAAAAAAGTAACTAAAACACAGGCTTGTATTTGCATGTACTTCCTATGTTTGCATAATCCTTTCATACACAATAACTTTTCTTTGGTGAGAAAAGTCAGTTAGTTTCATTTCAATGGTTATTTTGCTTTCCTCGATATTTAACTGTGGTCTGTAAGATACGATAGAGACATCACTGTATCTCCCTATTATTTCAAACACCAATGTTGATTTTTTTAACTGATTAGCCCAATTGTTTCAACAAATACTGTATCAATATAATTATTTTACAAGAATGTATTGTTCCTATGTGTCAAATAATGAAAACATAGTTATTCTGAGTTGCTTTCTTAACCGTGTTCAGTTTATTTTAATCGTAGATACTACCCACTTTTGCTGAAATGTCAGTTTCTGGACCAGACTTCATCTTCCTTTCTTCCCCAGACCAATCTGCAGCTTATGTCTTTTCAAAATATCTTACATCTTTCCATCAATTCAGAGGTTCCTGATTATTGAAAAATACAGTGCCCTGGTAGTTTCATTCTGTTTTGAGGGAGTTTTCCCTCATCTCTAACCATTTCCCTTAACATTCATTCCTAGGCTATTTTCAGACCTACATTTTCAAGATGTATCTGTACAGGATGATGGCATGTCAAGATTAATCCAGAGCCATTATACTAAGTACACACATCATCTGCAAAGGATTTTGTTATCTTTTGAAAAGATCACACTTTCTTGCTTGCAGGTTTGATTGATGGAATGTTGTTTGCTTTTATACAGAAAACAGTAATCAGATCTCAAACTAAGAACAACCACTGCTTATATAAAAGGCACTTCATTTGGTAGTGTTCCAGAAATTTGAGAAGAAAAGTTGGCTGTCACTGTGATGGTGTGATCAGACCAGAGCATTTCAGTGTTTCCACTGTTCCGGCAAGAAATTATTGAAATGCATCTGCTTTAACCAATACTATATCGTATGACAATCATCAAAAAGAAAAACATAATGCATCACTTTGAAGCTTACAAGTCCTTCTTTACTGGAAGCTTTTTGAGGGCAGGTTCCACCGTTCCTGACAGTGTGCTAATTCTGCTTGGAAAAACATCTGATAGACATGAGGGTGAGAGGTAATCGTTGTAGGCAAGAAGTCAGAATCTGGCACCTAGAAGTAGATGCTTCTATAACACCATTAATGTGTGTGTGTGTGTGTGTGTGTGTGCACGCACACATGGGCTTAATCCATATGATTGACTGAAGTCCAGAAACACCCAAAGAAGTCTTGATTTTCCTGCTTATCCTACCTGGCCACAAAGCTGCAGACTGCCTGTCCTTCCTTCTGTAGGCAGGAATCTTGCACTGAGTACCCAATGGCTCATTTCACAGGTTAGATGAAGGATTCTTCTCCCCAGAATGGTGGTTTAGAACACTGGGGTGATCTACCCAAAGCCACTTTGGCTAAAATAAAGCCGAGTTTGCCTCCTGGGCAACTGTGTTAACTGATAAGCTACTGTGCTGAAGCATATGCAGCTAAAACTCCAGCTATATACTATCACAGATTTAACGATCCTTGCAAAGTAAAGTTACATCATCGAGTTATGATGACCTCCACATCAAGTAAACATGCTCAACATTTCAAATAGTTCAAAAGCCTTCTGTATTTTCATGCCACTCTCTAAAGTCTCTGCCTTTCTTATGATAAGTAACTTTTTAAAACTTGTTGTCAGTGCTGTGGTGCCAGTTTTGATTTATTTTAGTATTCCTTGTTGTTCACCCTCAGTGAATGCTATATTGCATTTTTTTATTATTATTATTATTATTTTAGAACTGGACATTGACCCATAGAAGCATAAGAGAAAAAACTGCAACAAGATGAATTCCACTATACAACACAGTAAATTTTACAGCTAGCTAAGTTTATGTATTACTCCTAATGCTAGCCTGATTCAACGGTATTTTGTTTGAGTGGATATAATTCTACGACTTAAGAGCTATTTCTAATAATTTTTTAGGATATCTTGCCTTGCAGTTATCCAGATGAATTTCTATGGCAATCATGCCACTCACAGTACTTTACAACTGTACCAATTTAAGTTCCTGAAATAGTGTTGTGTTTTCTGCAAAATTGTCTATCCCTCCCCTTCATCTTTCATTTTCTAGCTAATATCAGCACATTAAGTAACACAGGTCTTAGCAAAGAGCTGAAGTACATTGCACTACTAATATAAAATTTGAACATACACTCCTACTGCCTACTTCCCTTCTGTCAGGGGCTGTCCATTCGAGAAACTTTGCTTCTTCCATAACATCTTTGGCTCTGCCTAGGCTTTTCTACAGAAAAGCTGGAAAAATACTAAAGGAAAGTAACAGACAACCTTTGTGTAAATTTCCTCATCTCCTTTCCAGTTCATTTTGGAACAGATTAAATGTTTTCTTTCTGATATTTTTTCAACCTACCGTAGCACTAAATATGAGAAATACCATTGACAGCTTAATTATTACAGAACAACTTGATTTTTCTTGGAACAGCTGTTAAGATAAGCCTTTCTGCTTACCACAGCCTTTCTTACCACTTGAGCCTGCTTAGAGTAAAAAAATTCTCCTGCTTTGACTGTTCCTACAATGCTAAGATACAGTACACAGGTTTAAAACCAGAAAAAAAGTTCAAGAAATGCCTGGAAGTTTCAGAATCTTCCTAATGTTCCAGAATTTAAGGAAAGGGTGAATATTTGTAACAATGCTTCATAAACTACGAAAACGGAAACTTAACATTTGTCCTCCCCAGGCAGGGATATTATGTTAGTACTATTAATAATTGTTAATATATTTTTTATTATTTTGTACTTCTAGGTTTCAGAGTTCAAAACAGAATCTGATAAATACAATAATGTGCACCACTGCCTTTATGGAGGCATATGCCAATTTATGCCAATAAACGCCAAATTAATGCCAATAGTCAAAAGTCATAGTATGGTTATAGCTGTGAGGATTTAAGGATATAAGTAAGTCAGGACTTGCAGGGAGAAGTTCTATCTTTTATTAAATACAGTTGGACTGCTTGCATTTAAGATCTGGGTTTGTGCACCCAAAAGGCTGCCTTTTTTTCCTAACTGACAAAAATCACTACCCCTCCTATAAGTCTTGCCTTCCCAACAGGGGAAAAAAAAAAATCAGAACAAGACTTGCAGCACAGTTCTGAAGAAGAGCTTAGTTTTTGAAATCTCAGCAAACTAGCAGCACACATCTGACTGTGTCTCTTGGCCGTTGCTTGGAAGGAATGAAACAGTACTTCCTTGTTAAACGAACACAGAAAATCAGGACCCTTGGTTGCCTTTTTGACAAATCATGGTGGAAGCAGAAAATCTTTCAACACTTCACCACATAAACTTATAAAATAATTATCTTTTTAAAATATGATTGGTATGCTACTAGATATTTTGCAGGCTGAAAAAGACCTCAAGAAACTGCCAGTCTAACAACAGACAGAGTGGGGGGAAAAGAGAATAAAGAGGTATTTTAACTTAGACGTGCAAATGGACTTAAAATTTATACCCATAGATGACAATTTAGTAAAATATTTATGTGCATCAAAAAATGCAGTAGGGATCTGAAAGTACAAAACAGAAATGCTTGCAGATAGACTGAAAAAGGTACATACAAGGGAGCTGGAGAGAAGATATGTAACATCAGGACTAATAAATGCTAACCTTAAGAGCGAATGCCGAGAAAATGATGGCACTCAGAAAAGCTAGTATTAAGGGCTGCTTGCCTTTGCTAAAAGATAAACTACAAAACAAAATGGAGGACATGTAACTGAAATAAAGAAACTGGTATGAAATATTTTTGCAGACACAGAAGAAAAAAAGAACAAAATAATTAAAAATTGTCTGAGGCAATGCATTTTTCAGATACAATATACCCATGGCACTTTACCACTCAGTATAATTTACTGCTGGAAAAATTACATTTTAATAGTAATTATTTTGTAATTTCATACATTTTGAATACCTGTGGGGTTTTTTTATTTATTACAAGAAGGAGCGTACTTAACTATAAAAAAACTTAATTATGGGTGCTTAACTCTAGTGCCAAGTAAATAGATGAGTAAAACCTGA
Organism: Falco peregrinus; assembly: GCF_023634155.1. NCBI lineage: Eukaryota > Metazoa > Chordata > Aves > Falconiformes > Falconidae > Falco > Falco peregrinus. Next base: position 45,370,295 of record NC_073726.1, read on the forward strand.
CAAAACTGTTTTACAGATCTGGTTTCTACAGTATTGTAAGCAGTCATGTCCCATTACAGTAAGAAGAGTAGGAATGGGCTCTAGTGACATATGAAAGAAATTCTTACTTTGTTTATACTGGTATTAATTATACAATACAATAGCTCCTCTGAGATCAATAGAATCGTTCTAGCTTGGTGAAATATCTGAGTATCTTTTATACTGAGAAGCACTGCAGAAGTGTAATAATTAAATTAAAAAATTAGAAGGACTGCCAAGCACTTAGCATGATCTATGTTTATGGATAAGAGTGAATGAAACGGTAAGATTAAAAAGTAATTTCCCTTTTTAATCAGAGATCTGTCATATGAGGCCACAATCATCCTACGTGTTTGAAAATTTAGTCCCAAACTGAGCAAGTCACAATGTTGTAGTTTTTCCTGTCATTGTTAAAAGGTAACAATAAGGTAATTACTACCTGCCAACTTCTGTTTTGTTACTGTCTATATCTTATTGCAGAGTTTACTTCAAATTGTTGTCAAAAGCTAAATCACTTTTAATAACTATAGTTCTTCTATTTTTAAAAATAACGTAATCCTAAGATATTGTATATTAATACTGTTCTTGAGAATAGTGTTTGACTGCAACACTTTTTTGTGTAACTGCATTTTGTAGTTACACATTTGTTTTGGCCATACATATGTGGTTTGTAACTTCTTTGGTTCTTCTGATTTTGTAGATGATTAAAATGCAGTAGTGGTGAATCATATTCAATGTTGCATTTAAAAGCTCAGTTAATCAGGACATACAAACTTTTATTCATGTGTTCTAAAATGACAAGAGGCAAAGTGTTAACGGAGTTTATTTTTCAATTGATAATCAAAATAAATAAAATCCCTAAGAAGAAATATGTTTTTTGGCAACTTGTCTTATAATCTTCCTATCTCTTATGCCAAGTTTTCTGGGCACGTTCCCATCCCAGTCTATGAATATACAGCAAGTATAGCACTCACTTAGCAAGTAACATCTTGGTTATGTAGCATGATGCAACATTTTAAATAAAAGTGAAAGTATGCATAGCAAGATGAACATGCAGTAGAAACACCTCAGGAAGCAAAAGCAAAACCTATTCACTACTGAAATGGCAGGACATGTGATGATCAGGCCTTTCTGAAAATAATGTTGGTTCAGATCATAGAAAAATGACTGAGCTCACTTAAGATAATGCATGAGAGAAGTTAAGTTGATGGAAGTAATTTCATGAAGATGGAACATATTTACTGTTACCTTTTAGAAGTGAAAAACCACTCACATAGTTGGGGCATGACTGATGGAGCTGGGGAAAATATACGTCCTGTTCTCCATTCTCATATTTCTTCTCTGAGCAATCTATTTCCATTTTACCCTTGGTTTTTGGTGGATGAGCTACAGTGTACTCCTGCAAATTAAGCTGCCACGAAGTTGTGATGGCTAGTTATTTAAAAATTCTTGGAAAAGGACATCCATAAGAGACACTTCCCTCATTTGTTCCCATTTTATACAACATAAGCATTCTACTACTTCGTGTCTGTTTCTGTCCTCAAAGATCTGCTCCTGGCCCCTCATATACAGAACATAAATAACTTCCAGGGCCAGGGAATAATTTATGGAACATCTTTCTATCAAAAAAGCAAACAATAACTGTGTGGTAGTTTGTCTCCCTCACAGCTCTAATGAGAACATGAAGATCCCTGATTCCAAACAGTTATTCTTGGACCCAGTTCAGCAGCCTTTTCTCTAATACTTCAACCTTGCATTGGACAAATATGAACAAAATATGAATTCCAGGGCAGAATACTGTGTCTTTTGCAACAGCAGTTATGAGCAAGATACTGATAATCATTTGCCTCTACTTTCAATACTCTTTCCCAGTGAATAGGTCCAGTGTACGTTACCATTGTCATATTTCTAATATGTTTAATTCTAATTTAATTTCACCAGTTACCAGACCTTTGCAGAAAGAAAACAGTGACATCAACTGCTACATTAGCACCCATTTAGTAAATATTCTTTGCCAGAATAAAGTAGGTACTACATAAGCAAAATAAGTTATTTCTTAAGTAGCACTTGGTAAACAAGTTCAAACCACCAGGGAGCAAATCAGTGGACTTCTCAATTTTTATTGGCATGTAAAGGAACTTATTCCTTAGTTGTGTATCTAATATGTTGTGTAATTGTTTACTATTCCATTTATTGCAATCAGTTCCCCCAGAAAGAAGAAATAAAGTTGCAAATCTAGAACTTCAGCAGGTCATCCTAGAAAATTCCCTATTAGCTCCTGACTTTAAGAGGCAGTAATTAGCTCCACAAATGAAGAGAAAACAACTGCAGAACAAATCTAGCCATTACCTTTTTAGGGTGTAGAACACAGAAATTCACTAGGAATAATCGCAGCTAATTTCATTGAATCATGTTTTAAATTAAAAAGAAAGAACTGAATTAAAGTACAGAATATATTTCTATCTCAAAATACTTTCCTATTTCAAGAGCTGCTAGCATTATAGGGTACTAAATAAAAAAGCATGAATGAAAATAATAAACAAGTAATCATCCCATCCTGGTTTTGAATAATCTTCAAATATTGACCTAATAGAAACGGGTGAAGTTAAATCTGCATAAAGAGTTTGATGTTTTGAAACAGACAAGATAAAGTGTCATGTTGTTATCTGCATACATGGAGGTGAAGGATGTAAACATACGGAGGCTACTCTTGTTTGCTGCTTATTATGATCCTTGCAATTTCAAAATTGTATTTTAGAAAGCAAAAGGGAGCAAAGGAAAAGGCTGCCCACCACCCTGGAGGCATTTTCATACCTGCACTGCTCTTTTCTACCAACTTCAATGAATTTGGGCAGCAGTTACTGTGAATTATACCCCTCTTGCCCAAACCACCACAAAGGCAGCTTAAGGTGTTTCCACTTTTACAAGGGCATTTCTTATTTCGATATCTACATGATTAGTGTGACCATTTCTGTATTTTGCCATCTCTGCAAGACACACGCTGCATATAAAAAGTCATTTGGAAATCTGAAGATAACAATCGCTGGTATTTCATCTGAATTATTTTATGAACACACTTCAGGTACCAGGTACTATATTTTGATATCAGTATTATTTTAGAAATGTAAACAAAAACTGAGTAACATTTTGCAGAAAACCCCAACAAGTTATTGAATGCAGTGGGACCAGATTAACACAGAAACTGCCCTTACTTTCTTCAGTTTTCCAAAAAATAAAACACCCTACAGTCCATGTGAGAAAGCAGCTGGATAAATGCAGACTTAGCTGTCAGGTAGAAATTTGGGTATGACTGAGCTCAAAACAACAAATGGAAAGTAACTCTTCAGCAAAGTTTTCCATCACAATTGATTCCTTCTCAGAAGCAAAAAGGCAGCTATTTCTGGTGATTATATAGATGCATACTGTTAATTTTCTCCCCACTATTTATAAAATCAAAGTGAAGAAAGTCAGCCTCTTCCCTGTGAGCAGATAAAGACAACTTTTATTTTTAGTTTTTACAGACTTCAGCTAAATTCAAGATAGGCATTAACCCCAAGAAACTAGGCTGATGCTTCTATACGGCTAACAACTGTTCATTGATTTAAGACTTCTATGATATTCAGGAAAACAAAAATGTAAAACCCCATCACATTGTTAGTCTTACATGTTAATTCTAAAAGCTTTTTTTTTGGTTCACATAAAATGAAAACCGGGAAGGATATCACTTAAATCACGTTAAAATGTATTAGTAAGGACAATATTAGGAAAGAACTATTTCAGCTGAAAGACTGCAGTCACCGCAAAACAAATAAATAAAAACTTGATATTAACTTAATATTAACACTACATATGTATGTATAATCAGTTGATCATCAATACATTTAGGCTAATATCTGATCCTGCAAGAAGAGATTCTGGAACAATCTTCCAATCAAAGGACTGGGTACACAATGTTAGAAAAAATACTATATGGTGTCATAGTTTGTAATGTGAAGGTACTGACTGAAGTGATGTAGGAATTATTTAGTCTTTCCTCTCTTACTAACTAAATTCTACAGTAGAAAACTAAGAGAAAACTCCCTGAATTCTAAATCTCACCAGGATAAGTCAAGAAAAAGATTGCACATTCTTAATAAGAACTATTAAAAAACAAAAAGGTTAATAGTACTTCTTAATAAAGCCAACTTTCAAGTAAAAAAAAAAATCAAAAATGCATTGGAAATATTGAGTATAAGTGGAGTACTCTCTAAATTAAAGCAACATCAAAGAAAATTCCAGCTTCACTAGAGTGGCAATTTCTTTCCTGGAGGAAACTGAGTCAACACAAAAAAAAAAAAAAAAATACAGCTTACAGAAGAAGTGCATATAGAAATGAGCTATATTTATTTCATTGAGGAAGTGCATATCCATCCTTAGATCGACACCAAACTAATGAGACTCAAAATGCAAAATTATTTTAAAATGTATAAATTCCTCCAGCATAAAACATCGAGGAAATATGTCACTCTGAAATGTTTATGTCGTATTTGCAGAATAAAACATCTCAGTATCAATGGAAAAAAAATGTATTTTAAAATGTTAAGTAAGAGCAAAAATAATTTTCAAGGTCCTATACCCTATACCCAACAATCTATTCTGACTACTGACTACAAGAATATTTTTTTGATTATCAGAGCATCTTAATCAGTAAATTGGTGTAGGGCAGCATGCAGACTTGACATCTGTTTTCTAAGTTCACAGTCTAAATAGGATCACATAAAAATTTGCTTCTCACGGCAAGAACAATTTGCACACATATGAACCACTTAGTATGATGTTTTGTACTACCTAATGTGGTGCTGTTGCCATTGCAAAATCTCATATATAAAAAAATTTTGAAACGTACCTCATAGGATAGTCAATGTCCTCTCCAGAGCCAGAAAAACTACTTATATTTAAGGCTCTAAATTCTTGATGGCAGTTTTACATTCAACAGAATACTCTTCCAAATTTAGACAAAAAGTAAAGTCAATGGATTATAGGTCAATTTTTTTAAAAAAAATATGTACTTAATTCCTTTTGGTATCAAATTATCAACTTTTCTATATTTACACTCTCTTTCCATTTGAAACTATATTTTTCTAGAATCTAATTATGGTTTTGGCAGGAACATTGCCCAGAACATTCTGGAGTTCTGCAGATTCTTAACACCAGAACTCCTGATTGAATCTCTATATAGAGGATAAAATTCTAGTAGAAAAGGCAAGAAAGAAAAAGCAGTAAAAATGAAGCATCTCTCCTCATCTCTTTCATAACCAATGTTCCTTGAGCTTACTTTGTCCCATTTGGCCAAAAGTGAAAGAATATAACAGGGCTCAATGGTGCAATTTCAGATGGGTACACTTTTCATTGGAAGCAATCTGAAGTTTGAGCAGTCAATTGTTTCATTATTTTTTTCATACAATAAGGAGGATCCTTTGAGAGAAAAAATAAATTAAAAAAAATTTTAAAAATCATTAAAAAGTTTTAATATTTTATTACTCATGTATATAAATTCTATGGGAACGAAACTTCAGTTATAACCTCCTTTTCCCCAAACTCAACTCCAACACATGAAAATCTAGCAAGCGTTATAGAAAATTAAACACTAGAGGCAGGAAATTGAGAAGTTTATGTCAAACTACAAAGAAATGCAAAGGATTTCTTAAAGAACATATGAAAAGAATTTGAAATATTCTCTCTCTTGATATCAATTCCACTGTACAAAAGAAAATGGTATTATGAATTACCAGCATGGAGAATGAGTGAATGAATTAACTACTTCTGATTTCTCCCAACTAATCTTCTTATAATATCATCCCAAAAAAAGAGAAAATTACTTAGTATTCATGAGAAAAGAACATCATAAACAATGTACATCATATTATAATACAACTTCATAAAAGAACTTTACACAGACAATATAAGTTCTTCAATAATACTACAAAGCATTTTTAAGACATATATTCTTCATTTCTGCAAACTGTTTTGCAGGGACTATGGAACATCATTCCAGAGAAAGCTGAATTCTTAAACAGAATCAGAGTGGATAAGGGACTTTAAAAGGTCTCCAAATTCATCCTTACTGCTCCCAAAGCAGGTGCATCTTTACCTACAGCATTCTTGACAGATGGTTTCAGGTCTTTTATAATGCACTGGCAAAGTCAGAAGTTCTACAGCTTCCTTAGGCAATATAAACTAGTGCTTGTCTTGCGTTGTTGCTTTTTGTCCTTAATATCCAACCTAGAAGTCCCTCACTCTTATCTAAATATACAGTTTGAAAAGCAAGTCAGCATTCCAGAACTGGGATGATTATGCCCGAGTTAAACAATTATAAATGGGTGCATTGTTAATTTTACAGCTGATTTGAGCAGTTCTAGCTGCAATTTATCCTAGATAGGAACTCTAACGTTCTTTGTGATAGTCTCATAAATTTAGCACCAAAATATTAAAGAAATATTTCATAAATTATTTCATAGTTATAATATTTGCTGTGTATGTATACATATTTAATATATCTAAATTTAATACTACAGTACATACCAAAATTACAGAATTAACACCTCCTTAACAAAAGCATAAATATTAAACTCCTAAAGAAAGTACAGTTAACTGAAGAATAGTTAACCTTTTGAAAGGGAAAAGAACAAAAAAAAAGAAAAAACCAAAACAATCAGAGCTTACTTGCTCTGAGTGTCCAAATTATGTATTCTGTGGCTCAAGAGCATATAAGAAACACTTGTAAAGTAATTTAACACAGTTATCAACAGAGAAACTTACATTGGGTGCAAAGAAGGGATTCGTGTGAGGTAGTTATTCCTAGAAACATTGTGTCATTTTGGGCACCAGCACAGGACTGAATTTGGAGCTTGTGGAGGTCACAGGAGGTCAAAAAAAAAGAATATAATACTATCTCTTACAAGGGCAAAGAGGCTGAAAAGATTAAGTACAGTTCAGACCTAAGTTTCTTTGATGCAAAGGAGGAGTAAAGCAAAGCAGAGATCCTGCTAAAGATGAAAATGAAAAATGTTTAGATGTCAGAAGGAGCACATTTGCTGTTGTTACTATATTCAAAGAATGAAGACTTGGATTACAGAATTTTCAAATAAACATGATGGCACACAAGACGTGTAACTAATCTGATCAATTCCTCTACCTTCTGGAAAGAGGCCACAAAAGCTTTGAGTATCATCTCACTTCTGTAGGAGAACAGTATATTCAAATCATCTAAAAACTTGCAAGAATAAAAATGTTTTTCTCAAAAGCTTTTGAATAAGGTTTAAATACCACAAAATACTTTTTAATGAATGGCACTTCCTGCCAGATTCAGTTGGATGAGCATTTATTGAAGCACTGTCACCGCTACTTTCAGATCTCCGTGAGTTCCCATAAATGCCCATATGTTCTCTGGTTAAAAAGTGCAGCTTAATGACACAGGAAAGTGCAAGCCAATTTATCATCCTTCCTTAACCTTTTGAAAAATAAATGAGTTTTTATGAGAAAAAAAATCACTGTAAATAAAGTAAAAAGCATTTCAATTCTATCATAATATGGTGTCATTTTGCTTTAAACATTGATGTAATTGCTTAACTTTAAAATTATTTAAATAAATCATTTTTTTTCTGACCTAGAGTGGTTAGTATCTATAGAAAAGCAGAGACATAGACCTGTTTTGCAAATATATTTAAGATGTGACTACCCACCAGGTGTTTATACAATCCTCTCAGCTGAGACACATTTCTAGAGTACAACGTCTATTTTCAGCATATTTATGCTGGTATAAAATTCTTTCTCCTACCAGGATTTATCATCCCTTTAAAACACCTACACTTCTGTAAAGGATTTTAACCAGTATAACTGAATCCACACTAGAGGGTGCTACTATTTTAACATAAAGTATTTTTACAATTAACATTGCTGTTTCAGAGCAATACCTTTTATAATGTTTCAGAAATGCTTTGCTGCTATCCGGGACAGCAGATTGCTACCGAATGAGAATCAAACTTATGATCACAGGCACACTTTTGTGCTGAAGTTTTGTCATGTGTTGCCCTAGCCAACTGTACATAAAATAAACCTACTACCAATCTCACACGGTACACTAGAACCTGTACTTAATGCTTCAATTAAAAAGTTTTCTCTTCAAAGCAACAAAGCTCATAATAAACACTGGAGAGTGTCTCCCTATCCACCTCACTACAGATCACCACACACAGCACTGCTACACATCAAATCTTGTTCCAAATTTAGAAGCTGTTTATTTTTTTCTATCGTATTTGAAAATCAGTGATTGTATTACACATTTGAATAAATTAGTCAAGAAGAGAATGAATAATTTTTAGCATCAGAAAAACAATTTATAAAATGAATACTGATAGACTTGAAATAGCCCAAAATTGTACCAACTCTTCCAAAACAGGAATACGTACTTTTCCTATGTTGTATTTTTAGTGAAGTTAGAATAATTAGCTTCCACTAAATAAAAATGAGGTTTGAATCCTCAATAGCCTCTGAAAAAAAGTAATCAGTATCTTGAACGCATTTATCTACCCCTTTATAAACAGATTACAAGTGTTACAGAGTGTCAAACGTGGCTCCTTCACAGGGAAAAAGAATTATCAAAGTGAATATATTTGAACCTATTAAAAAGCTTTCCCCCTCCACCCCCCACCCCCCAAAAAACACCAGGTTTTGCACTTTGCAGTTTCCCTTATTATGTGGCGGTCACTGTTGTTCTAATAAAAGTGTTAAGTATATTCTTCTAAGTTACCTTCACTTTTAAGAGTTTTGTTGTGTTTAGTAGTAAATCACTGAAGTACAAAGAAATGAAAAGGAAGGAACAGAGCAATGTAGAGGCGGGGGGAAAGACTGAAAGGTAAAACTCACTTTGCGAAACACATACAACTTGAAAGCTTCAAACAGAATTTTGCCTCAGGCTGCAGAACAGCCTTTACAGGAGCTGATTTCCGTACCAATAATTCTCCATCTTCCTTGATCCATAGAAAACAACATTAAGTAATATGCTGCCTCATACTTGATGTCCCTACGCATACTTCGAACTTTCTGTGAATATAGGCATTACTGGAAAGTCTTAAGTGTATCATGTCAGGGTACATTTGTCCTGGTCTACGCTTTTGGACTAAAAAAGTTACTGTTGTCCATTTCAGTTGTTCATCCAATACCAAACCCACTCCAGAATGCATATTAGAGATCAAGAAAGAACTTAAAGAAAAAGTATATTTTTTTACTTAGCCTTTACTTCCTCAGAGATTTCTGTCTCTCTTACCTGCATGTTCTATCCAAAGAATAAGGGGAGAGAAGATACTATTCTACCTTCTCTCTTCTACCTCTTCCACAGACAAAACAAAAAGATTAATAATTGCAATAAAGGGAAGGATTTTGATCTACGACATGGCACATAATAAGCATGATGCCACAGAAAGATCCTGTGAGAAAACATTGTGCAAGTTAGGGGATATAAATCCAGGTGATCTGAGCTGGACTGAAAGAAAAGAAAGATTTTACTCTAGTTCCAGTTCTGCCAAAAGTTCTTCTGCAAATCACAACATAGGAGACTAGAGAGGAGAAAAACATCTCAGCTGAATGAAATGCATAAATAAGTAAACCTCATAAAAATTATAATGAACACACATGCACTGATTAAGGGCTACTATGTACACTGCACAGTGAAATACAGTACAGATTTAAAAAAAAACAACCACACACACACACACAAAAAAAACCAAACCCAAAAAACCACACAACAAGCCAAAAAATCCCAAAATACAAATAGGTACAGTTTTAAGAGTCTGAGACATTTCTAACCCTGCTTGATTTCTGGTCTCTGCCCCTGCTCTCTTTCTCTTTCCTTCTTCCACCCCTTCCTTATTCCTCCACTCCCTGCCTCCATCTGTCTGTTCTTCTAGGAAAAAAACAGACAATGAAAGTGCTTCATTAAGTTGATCAGAAGGATATAAGCACTATTTAAATTTTTCAGGTGCATCTCCACTTTGGAAAGCTTAGTTTTTTCATGCAAGGAAGAAACCACTAGGTAAAACCTGCAAGTAACGAACAGCAAATACTCATATCAGAATAGTTAGCAAATCATTTACACGAGAAACCACTCATTTCAAAGATGTATTAAAGACTGAACAGCAACACACTTGTATAAAAAAAACATGCTCTGTTTACTGATACTTCTGTAAATCTAATATAACCTTTTTACAAATATATATTGTGAATTGTTTACACAGCTGCAGAAGAACCTGTAATGGTTAAAACTACTTTATTTTTTTCTGAGAATATTTAAAGAAAATAAGATTTTCATACCTCATATTAACAACATCAGAATAACTTTGATAATCAAAACAACTAGCCACACACTTAACTGGTATTAGGGTTCAAAGACTTCTAAATATCCCATAAAACAACCTATTTCTGGGCAACCAGATGCAAGGGAAAACCAACATTACAGACCCCTTAAGGTTCTATTTCTTGACCACTTTTGCTATTCAACAACATGTACCGAATGAACATGGGAACGAACTGATTATGAAAATTGTTTGAGGCAACTAAAAGAAGTATTTCAAAACAATTATTTTTCTATTATTACAAAACTAAGGTAACTTCAAAGAAATGTTTTCCTTTAACATTGTATTGTCTCTCACAAAGTTCATGGTAAGGTTCTTGTTTTATTCCATGTGCAAATTGAATCCCTGATTTTTAAGAAAATCTATCACCGAATACAGATTTGTTATTTAACTATTTACAAGATAAGGAAGTACTTTTTACCATTTCACAGTAATTCAACTGATATTCCTAATAAAGGTTTTAGAAACAATAAGTCACTTAGCAATTCTCTCCACCACTTAACCAGAAGCCCCATAATACTATTGTAAAATGTTATTAATATTAATTTACTATGCATGATATTGCTAACACGTGTGATCTGTACCACCCAAGGCATTCTCTCTTTCCTGCAAGAGTAATGTTATGATATCATAAGAGCTACATAACACACATTTGCATAGAGAAATGCACAATTGCATGACTAAGGTGAGAAGAGCCATATAAATACACCATTTCATTATTGATATCTTTTCCTCAGAATCTACTTTTAATGCAGTAGGAAAAACGAAGTCCTTCAAAACTTGCTTTGTTTATGAGCGAAAACATTTCTGACTGCTATTTTCTTCTGTTATGGTCCATTTTACTAAAATTTGCCCTTAACTTTTCCCCAAAACACTTGAAACTTCTACATCCACAAAGTTCTATCAAGTTTGATTAATTCAGACAGCCTTCTGTGGACAAGTAATCTTGCTCATTTTATTTGATTTGTTTGCACAGCTTTATGTATACTGATGTTATCTGGTAAAAGAAGGGAAAGTTTCCAAACAGCTGATATATAGAATCAACTAGTATGGATAAAGTCAATCATTTTACAGCAGAAAATACAGATTTTGGTACAGTTTGTGTCTCAGCACTGAAGTATATATAATTATTATACAAGAAGAAAGATATTCTCTGCCTATAATAATGGAAAGAACTATAGAAAGAAAAACAATACAAAGACTAGATAATACTTCTGGGAAGGGGATGCTGAACAAAACAGACCTTGGTCTGAGCCAGCATAGGCAGTCCTGTACTCTTAGTTAATGCTGATTTGGAAAAAGGTCAGTTCCCTAAGTATGTGGAAAAAGTACAGTAAAGATTAAGTAAGAAAGCATGCTTGGAAAGAAAAAAAAAAAAAAAAAACCACAAAACATTTAATAATGCAAGCTACGTGCAGCACAAAGGGAAAACAGAAGTATGAAGCCTGAATTTTATCTTCCTTTCTCTGTCACTAGTCTCACAGCCATTTCCAAGTTCATTACAAATAATCCTGTACATAACATTCCCTAAATAAACGACAGATTTTGACAAAGGCTGCAATAATTCCAACCCAAACTGTTCTGTGATTCTGTGATAATTTAAATACTATTATCAGATTACAGTCACATTAGGATGCTACACCACTCACCACTTCGCAAACCTAGCACCCCTGAAGAATGGCATACTCAGGGAAAAGCTTTTGTAGGTGTACCGTCACAAGATTTTACTTTCTGGTCCCACTGCCACTGTTCTTAGCAGTGAATCATTCTGAGCATTCAGAAGAGACTTCTAAAAGCATTCTACTCTGGTAAAAAACACTGAAATATATGAAGTGTCTTTAGATTCAGTGAGCCTCTGATTCCTCATTTCCAAAACCAAGAAAATGCAGGCATTACTAAGACACAAGGATCAGTTGGATGAGCACATGCTGTGCTGAAGAGGATGCAGGAGTATTTAAAGACTTATTTTACCTCCTGCGGGACTGGTCCAAGGATCCATGAAGCACAAGGCTAGGCACAGGCTGAGCTACAAAACCAGAACAGGAATTTATTACCATGAAATCAAAGAGGTCAGAAAAAATATGGAAAGAGCCATCTCAATGTTTCATTCTATCCATGCGGAAAAAGAAAGAAAGCTAACTTGGAAAGGCTCTTACCTAAAATTAGTCTAATTTACATTAACGCACATGTGGCACAGAACCAAGGTTTTGTTTAGCTTGGAAATTACTAAAAATGTTCAGAAGTGTAAGCAATTACAGCTAGTGAAAGACTGAAAGACACAACAATCAATTAACAACCATCCCACTCTAATATATTCCGGTTGGCACCAGTTGAGAAGTTGAGACCATGCCTTCTGGGTAGTAAGGAATGGGTAATACCTGTAAATAATTAGCAAAGGTAGGGGTTGGAGTAGACAGCAGATAGGCTTTGTTTCCAAAACATATCCTGAAGCATTACATTTAACAACTTTAATGAAGCACTTTTGTTTCTATTAGTATTACAGCATTATTAGTCACACTGAAGTTTGTCTAATATACTCTTTCCCTAAAAAAATTAAAAAACATTTAGCTTTTCATTTATTTTTATTTCAACCTAGACATGAAAATTATCTGATATTTCTTTTTTCAAGTTCTAAAGTCAAAGTCAATAATAAATATATCACAGAATAATGCAAATGATATGTAGTAAAAAGAAACGGGAAATTAAGTCTTCTGAGGTTTCAGGGGGAGATGTTTGTTGCCAGAATTAAAAGAAAGAAAAGAAAAAAGGCAAGCATGATATTTTGTATACAAGTATATAGATACAGACATCAGGTTCTTCCTTGAAAACACTGATGTAAACACATTCTCACCATCCCTACTTACCCTGTCAACAGTAGACATTTTACAGAATGTTTCTCCCACAAAGGCTCACAACTCTTGAGAAGAACACTTCTTTTCTAGGATCTAGGATTACATGACATTAAGTATTTGACTAGTCATGTAATGCTAATACTCCCATTAAAGACAGAAATAAATACTGCTTTCAAAGGTATCTGATATTTAGGTACCATTTAAATTAACAGCATTTGTTAGTTTTTTAAGAAGTTTCTGAGATTTTCTGAAGATCTTCTACGTGACTTTACTCACATTTAGCTGGTGCAGTACTAGAGCTTCCAAAAAAACAGTATTTCCTTCATCCACTGTATTCTGTTCTACACTACCACTTAATCAGAGGGGAAGCTAAGACAACTAATATAAGAAAAGCCTTTTGATAAGAGACCTGGGTTCTGCGGGAGGTTACTACAACTGTGTTGACATGGGCTATCTTCTGAAGGGCAGCAGCTTGCTAGCACATTCTGACAGCATGTTCTTTGCCCACATTTTTAGGACTCATTAAAAAAAAAGAAAAAAAAGGAACATTCAATATCAAAGTAGGGACTATGGCATAGAGTGAGAGCATACAAAATCCAGAGAAAATTGTATTTACATCTCTGTAATCTAAAATAAGTACATCATGCATGTCCACTAATATGAAACAGCAATGTGTTTCATATTAGCATCCAACTCCACAAAGCTTGCTTTACTTTTCCATTTATTGGTATTGTCATAATATGAAAAATAAATACCATTTGTTAAGAAAGCACCCGTTATACAGAATTAACAGACATATTCTGCTTCAGGGTATGAATAAAGAAAATTGTCAGACATTAATAATGTAGACAGAGCATTTTCCTGGGAAAATGAGGAGCCAATGGAACAACAGATAAATCATACCCAACTGCTCACTGTTTGTTGTTCCACAATCTGTTGTATTTTATTGAATATGACTAGTACAAATCTGTTACAGCCATAAAAAACATTAGCGGAAATTAATATGTAAATTACTGTAGTGCTTGTGTGGGGTGCCATTTCATTAATTTGAAATCACTGACATGACCATGTAATCTAAATTTATGAGTTTTTCAACTGCCACTCCATGGAGAATTCTGCATTTATTGAATTTTGCTTTAGAAGTATTTTATGTATTAAATAATATTTGCATGGCAGTAATGTACATGAATGGCTCTGAATTTAATATATATAATATATACCAGGCATTTTGCCTGTGAGAAGGCATATAACCTACAGTGCAAAAAAATGCATGTAGATATTTTGTTCTAAAAGATTTTTAGACAGCAATGAAAACAAATTATTGGAAGAAGGGAAAAAAGGCAGGTTTTGAAGTTCTCAGTAAAGTAAATATTGCTCATAAATATTTTGTTGAAACAAATGCAAATCTTCTTCTTGTTAATATAAGCACTTTATGATGCACAGAACTTCTTGTGTCACCCATCACAGTTTAAGAAAAAAAGCACAGTCTAAGAAGCACCTAAATTTGAAGAAGCTTTATCAATACATAGGCCAGCTTGAAGGTTAAAGCTTCGAAACGAAGTTTGGAAAAAGCCAGCAAGAAAAGAAATTATTAAATTCTTTACCATTCAACACTTTTCTTTAACTACCATCTGGACATAAAGATAGTAAACGCTTTGCATAATCTTGGCTTTAATATCCTCTAGTTTCCTAGATGTAAAATGGAGTACTCAAATAACATGGTACTATCAAAATGTTTCTGAAGCAAATACTGCAAATAAAACGTTGCTTTCTGAAGAAAATACAGTAAATGCTAGAAGTTATAAAACTTAATAAAAATACAATTTTAGAAGTATGAAAATTTCAGGGCTCAAAAATATTTTTATGATCCAAGAGTTTTATTTTTATTTTTTGTATTGCAAAACATTGTAAAGTGGTTTTTTTTTCCCATTGTGATCCTAAATGTTTTGACATGACCTATTTGCTAGTGGGATGTGCCACTGGGTTGATTATTTTGCAAATACACAATTTTGTTAAGCAACAGGATTGTTTCATCAATATGCCTCATCAAAGTGTTTATCTAGAAGTGTCTATGTGTGGTTTTACACCTAGACACTTCAGTCTTTTTCAAATTGAGACTTGTATCCATAAACAAAATTTCTTTTAGGTATTATCTAGCCTTTGAACATAGAAAACCATTTTGAAACAGGGTTTCTGAGGGTGAGGAAATGGAGGATTTTTTTATCATATTGTTTAACCATGACATAATGAGGAATATATTCCCAGCCAGGAGCAAATGTTTTGCACTTGTCAAATCCTCCTGTCAGTATCCCCTACAGCTCTGCTGACTACCAGGAACACCTGTCTGCTCCAAGGTCACTCTGATTCAATGTCACCTTCCAGTGAACATGCTCACACACAATTCAGATTTCAGCATCATCTTGCAGGGGATTCTGATATCTCTGTCATTTTACTTATAATTCATTACTAGGTAATTATACTTTGAGAACGAGTATGTTCTTATAAATCAGAAACTTGAATTAGTTTGTTGGGATGACAAAGAAGCGTGCACAGATGTGACACAAAGGAGCATGTATAGACACATGTCTGTTAGATACAATGGCTACAGTTCATTTAATTATATCAATTATATGGAGATCACATTTTAATATGTTTCATTCCACTGATTTCCTACTAAAGGAATATTTTTTTTTTAATTGAGGTAATATTTTATAGTTAAAACATCACGGTTTTTGCCTCCTAAAACACTTCCACCTACTTGCTATTTAGGAAGCTACTATTTCTTTGTAAATACTGCAGAGTCTTAAAAAAAATGTTGTATTTCCTAATATTGAATATACATATAAATTAAACAACCATTACATGTCCACAGACCTGCACTCAAGTGTAAATTAGAAGAGCAGTTAAGAACTACAACAGGTGTCTCCATTTTGACTTGACCTTGGCATTAAGATGTTCTGTTCCCCTGAGTAACTGTAACTTTTATTAGAATCCTCTCCTTCAGTTGTTCTGAGATTGAAACATTCTCTTCATGTCTGTAACTCTCATTTTCTATCCTAGGTTTTGCAAAACATCGCAAGCAATTGTCAGGAGACACACATTCCTCAGCAGCACTCAACCTACTTACCAGCCACCTCTTCCTACACTCAGATCTTCCAGAGAAACATTTCCTTTCTGCTATCTCACATTAAATTGTTCTTTCCTCCTATGCACAAATGGAGTAACATATTTCATAGGTCAAAAAAGCTAAGGGGAATGATTTAACTCTACAAATTATCAGAGGAATACTGATGCCATTGCTGTCCTTCATGGAAAAATTCCAATTGTCACTGCAGAAATCAGTGCAAAAATCGTCACTTCACTCATCCACCTGTCATGGATCTTGTAAAACCATCTTCTTTGAATTTCTGTAAGCATTGCCTGGTTCTGCATATGCAAATACAAGTATTTTTCTGCTGAAAAAGAAATAAACACGTGCATGCTAGTCTCAATCAAAACACAGCCAAAGATACCCCAAACATACATATCTGCTAAACCTTCCATATGCATTTTGTGGACTTTTGACTGTTTTATAGCATTGGCTAGCAGTTCAGTAAGTCTAGGCTGTTTAACTACTGATACTCAATACCAGTCAGAGTTATTAAGAGTACATATACTGAAAGTCCTTACAGAGGACCAATCATTGCAAGTATTTGCTGCTGTGACTCTAAGATGCGTTCCAGGTAGACCTCTGGAAAGTGGCATCTGAAGTCTTGTTGCCACTGCTATCTCTGTTGGGTCTCAAGCACTGACCTAGCAGGGATACCTTGGTACAGGCTCCACAGTGGAGTTATTTCAGTACAAAGTGATCAAGCAGATGGATGTTTAATGTCAGCTCTTTCTCAAGTACCCTTATAATCCTCATTCTGTAGTCACCACCCAATTTTGCTCTTGGCAATCTGTATATACCTTTCATTTAAAGTATCACAGCTTGTTAAAGTTTCTGCTATAATTGCCTGAAATGTACTTCAAAAGTTATTCTTGTTCCCAGAAAGTAAAGGGATGAGGAAAGAAAGTAAAATCAGTCCCAGGAATTACTTATTTTGTCTATGTCTCACAGTTTCATCTCAGTTGGAATCTTACAATGCGAACAACTGCACAGCTAATCTTTCAGATACACAAGTCCATCTTGATATCTGATGCCTCTCCTCCTAAGATCATCTTTTGTCTGCTAATTTAAGAACTACAGCCAAGGACTTCATAGATCTTCTTCAGATGGAGAAAAGTTGTGGTGATGACTAGTTTTTTCCATGACTCCATCACTCATTCTTCCACTGGTGTCAGCAGAAATATGTCACATGAAAATTATAAACTGCAGCAACAACCAATTGACCCCACCTGCTACTAGGTCTTAACAGAGACTGCATCCTGCTTCACATTATTAACAATGACATCAAATCCCATCCTTACCAGCTCCTAGAAAAACCACAATCTGTACTGTCACTCACAGATCCAGCATATTTAAAATCCACAAGGAAGAACATCCTACCACAGTTGTATTACATGCAAGAGAACACTCTCACTGAAGAATCATGAGAATTCAGAGGAACCAGCATCAAACCTCCAATCCTCAACAGTTTAGTTTTCTGGGAAACACAACAGATTTCTCCCATACACACTAAAGAAAAAAAAAAAGAAAAAAAAAAAGAAAAGTAACACCAACACCACCTTGGCCAATCCCACAACAGCAAGTCATGGTCTATATTCAGTAAGAACAAGACCAATACTCAGATTTCCTGCCTAAACATAAATTCATTTCATTCTCACCCACAACATCACCTGCCAACACTGACTGATCCACAGCCTGACAAGTTACAAAAACAACCCTAAACGTAGTACCATTTTATTATTCACACAAAATACACAGATAACATTCATATCTCCTAAAATCCCTGAAATTTCAATAACCACTTTGAAGATTTTTATGAAAGGAAGAATTGAAGATTCAATAACCACTACTCTGTAGTAAACTGAATCTCAACTACACCTACAGCAGTATCAGTTTCTTAGCCACTGTACTCAACATAAAAAGGAAAAGATACAAGCTACTACACATAAAAAATGTGCAAATCATCATATCCATCATTATAAAACCAGGTGCTTCTTGAAACACCCCAAGAAAGCTATAAAATACAGGAAGCCCTCAGACACCACTAACATTCACTGTATATTGCACTCTCACAATGCCCAGCTCAGCAATCTCAGACCCTTAACTAAACAAACACACCACTAGAGAAATATGTCAAATCTTTCACGGAGTCTTCCAAACCTCTCAGTTCTGCCTCTGAGGAAGACTCTGAAAACCCAGCCGATTCTGAGAGCTAAAACATAAACTCCAAAGATGCTAAAAAAACATAACAGGGAACATTAGGACTCTAGTGCTTTATAATTCTCACTCATCCTTAATGCAATGTTTCATATTCATCTCTATCTCCCTGCCTGAACGGACTTAACGACTCTGCTGTCTCTTTTCTGGATAATATCCTTCCTCCACCCCTTCTCCACAGATATCCACTATTTTTTCTTTCAGATGATACAGCTCAGTAAACAGATTAAATTTGTAACAACTTACAGTTGCACTTCAAGACCTTTCCTGCTATTTCAGATTTAAAGAGGCTCACATCCTCAAAAGGAGGCCTATTTTCCAGTTATTGCAATTAGTCTAGGACATTACCACCTCCTTACAAAACCTGTAAAGCTTTTATTCTTAGAAAATCATAGTTGCAATGCCATGAATGCATTAAAGTATTTGTTGTTAGTATAAAGACTTTTAAGTGCTAATGTCTAGGGAGATAAATAAAACAAAACCATGTAGGGTTTCAACAAGCCTGATTACAATGTTCTTTTGTCTACAGCAGAAAAAGTATTTCTGCACTGCACATAAAATTAAGGTAATTATCTAGTAGTTTAATTTAAGGAAGAGCATATAGGCCTCTTACTGCAGTAACAAGAGCAATTACTTTTGTGGTAAGTTAAATATTAGATTTGGGATGTTTTCAAACTAAGCATAATAATGTTTTAGCAACAGTTTGCGCTATAAAAAATTCAAGCAGTATCCTTTTATGCATCTGCAGATTTAAATTTTAACATGCTACAAAAGTTTACAGGTACCACTGTACAGAAATGATGTTAACCAGCATGTAATAGGTACAGTTGGTAGACTAAGAATTATATTACCATCTATGCAATTATTAGGTATAATTTACATATGCATGTAAATTACATTGTATAGAGGTATAAAAGCAATCTATATAATGATTTGGTTAGAGGAAGAATGGCTTTTTTGAAATGTGATCTGTTATAAGTTCCTATACTTGCTTTCATTAAGCCAAAGATATTGCAAGTATGATAACAAACTATTGAGATTAGCTTGTTAATAATGCTTTTAGTTTTAAATAAGACTATTAAACTTATATTGTATTTATTTTATTATGCAAGTAAACAATGTTTCTTATACTTTAATAATTTTCATTTGATTGTTTACACGGAGAGAACCAATTACAAAACAATTTTACTAAACCGTCCGGTTTTCATGTGAGGGATGTCAACCACATGCGAAAGTCCAAAGTATACAGGCAATACTAGCTGACTTGTATACTACTATATGAGACATGTGACCTACACACCCACCACATCATTTCAAATACTGCTTTTTTCCCCAAAAAATAAAACAAGGAACATTAATTCAATCACGACAGCTCTTGTATGAAGTGCTTGTGTGCTACACATAAAGTGTGGCACTAAGAAGTGATAGAAAGATTTCATTTAAATATAAAAAAACCTACTTAAAGTTTTAAAAAGTGTAGCTTTATCTATATAATACTAAAAGTCAAAATTGTTTAAAGTGGAGAAATTGAGACATCATCTAATATTGGACTACCTCTTCAGATAAATTGTTCATTGCTTAAACCAGAATATAAAAAACAAACAAAAAAAAAAATCAAAAAACCCAAAGCCAACCTTAGATATTTTAGTCATCAGTTACTAGCCACTATAATTTCCTCGTTTTACTTTCCATGTTTTGGACATAACAACTATCTTCAGGCTGATGTTTTGTATATTGTTCAAAACCATAATCTTGAAGAGCTATAGCAAATTGAAGCTTGAAGAAGAGGAATCAGGTTAATTTTTACGCACATTTAATTTAAAAATAAAAAAAACCCTTAAGTTATTGTTTTTAAAGTCTTGTTATGCCTTCCAGAATTCTTCACAGGTCATTAAGTCCATAACGTGGATTATTGTCTTTGGGTATTAAAATCAAAATATTAAAAAATGCTATCTTATTTACCAAGACAGAACTCACACTGATTTTCTTCAATAAAGATTTTGGTGTGTCGTTTTAATATTTTTCTTAAATAGCTAGATTATTCTGATAAACCAAACAGCCCAGAGATAGCCATCACACTCCAGTACTTCAATAATAATCCATGAAATGGAACATACTGATTTAATGGAATGCAACTCATTATTATTTGTTAAATTCAACAGGGGAAAATCCACAAACACAGAGAAATATAGTATAAATGCCCTAAAAAGAAAGATAGTGTTGATACACAGATTTTCAAAGGAAAGGTACAAAGACATTACCCAGAAATGGAGCTACTCTATTAAATGAGGCTTTCCAAAGCAAAAGTAAACATGTTCATTTGCTAAAATACTTGGAAAAACTATTGTGGGTGGGTGTTGAAATGGTTTTGTACAACTTTGGAAAATTTAATTGTTCTCACACATGCTTATGTTCTGCTCAGTCTCACACTATGTTCTAGCCAAAACAGGAGCCCACCTGGCAGACGGGCTGGCCAGTCTCAAACATTACCAACCATGTAACCATAAATACCTCACACACTGTGCATCTATATCAAAGTGGCCAGGGTTGGTAACTTGTACCACAAGTTATTAAACCACAATTTATCTTGTTCTCAAAAAATTAAAGGCATTTCATTAAAACAATTTGGGTTTTCTTGAAAAGACAGAAGTTTCAGGTAGTTTGGGTTTACTCTTATAAATTAACAGAATAGATGCAATGTAATTTCTAATTATAACACCTGGATAAAGACTGGACCTAAGCCCATCAAAGTTGGAACAGCAGAGGCAAAAATTATAAATTGTAGCTTCTGGAAGCATTGCATCATCCTATACTGCAACAGACATTCACAGCTGCAAAGGGCAGTTAAGGCTCTATCATTCTCGAACAACTCCCTACTTGATCTCTTCAAATTAAACACGCTGTCTACACAGCATCATACCTCACACATCCTTTGCACAGCCCTTTTCTTCTCTGTAAATAAGTAGCAGATGCTTTGCATATGTCAAAATAGTTTCTTGGCAGAGATTACAATACCAGTATCTATCCAAGGCTGTGGTAAAAAGGACTCTGAAAATCCAAATTATTTCACAGGATATAAAAATGTTTAGCTGTACTTCAGCTTTTAACCATTACATGTATGCTGAATAATTAAATCCAGCAACATTTTGTTCTTTGTCACAATACATTTACCAAGTAAAAAAAAAATAATCTGCTCTTCCAAGAGAAATACTCTTCCAGCAGCATTATTTTAAAACTACTATTTAACTCCACGTAACCATACGCATTTTAGTTAGATTACAGATTTTTAAAGAAAAATAATAAATCTATCAGGGACAATACAATTTAATGTGGATTTTTTTCTTTAGGTGGCCTACAAATTAAATTGCAGTAAATTGTATTAATTATGTATAGCATTACCATATTACAAGATACTATGCATTTTCAAAGGTATACAATGCTTTTCTAAGTATGTGGATAAAAAAGAATTTTTTCTCAGTAAATACAATATTTAAATATAAAAATTACACCATTTTCAACAGGAATAAAAGTAATATAATATATATTTCTTAAGTGTATTTTCTCAACCACCCAAAAATATACCAAGTGAATGGAGCATTTTCAAGTACTGATCAATACCCCAAAACAAAAAACTGTTGGACTTTCTCATCTCTCAGTCACTTCCTTTAGCTACTTCAACCAAATATATCTAAAACAAGCTACATCTAAAATAAAGCCCCTTATGTTATTTTAAATTTTATCTTTATCTTTAAAATATTATATCTTTTTATATTTCTTCTTTTCCTCCAAAGTGTTACATTCATTATAAAAAGATTTTTATTTCTAATAGAGAAGGGGGAAAAAAAACCAAACCAAAACAACAACAAAAAACCCCACACATATTTAGAGTAAACTACAGGACAAGTTTAAAGATTAGGAATAAGGAATATTCAGATTATATTTTCTTTTTTGCATGATATTTAATATGATCACCTCTTTCAGGTAACTCCTGGCTAAAGCAAGAGAAAGAAAATGAAGGAACTATTATTTGAAAGGCTTTTCAGACAGAACTTATTTTTCTTGAACAGAGAGAACAAAAAGATCTCTTCACTCTAATCAGAGGTAGCACTAACCCTTTGTAGCTAGTGGTGATCTCAATAGTGTGTGTGACATGGTATTTTACCTGTGACTTTCTGTCTCTAAAGGTAATTTAAAGAGAACATGCAGCAAATTAAAAAGAAAAGTCATATTCAGGAATATAGTTCAGAGAGTACTACCTACTGCATCAGCAATTTCGACAAGAGAAAGTAAGCCTTTTTGGACATAGTTATCATCATCCTCAATATACCTGGAAGGAAGAAACCAAATCTACAGTTTGCATGAATCAGTACAGCTACATTAATTTCAGTAATAACAGACCAATTTTCATTACCTGAAAAACTGGCACAAAACTGTTAAAGAGTTTTTCAAGCTTTACTTTTTGACATATGACTAGCTCTGAGAAGAAATGACATGTGAGTTGACTCAAACATAGCATTTGTAATGGTAGACATCCATTAAAAATATACAGATATGAAAAATCAGTTTGAGTGTTAAGGTTCTAAAATCTACAACTTAAAGAGAATACACTAACCATTTATAAAATACAAAAAAACCACCAACAAAATCAAAGAAGGTAAAAAAAAATTGTATTTTTTTAAACTAACAGCAATTTGTACATACATAACTTCATATTTCCTTGTGTACTCAGGGGGAGAAAATTAAAGTAAGAACATGGGAGACAAGGCACTTTATTGATTTTAAGCCCAACATTTAAATATTCACAAAGGTTCACAAAACCCTGCAGGCACCTCAGTGCCAAAAATTATGTTGCTAAAACTTGCAGAAGAAAAGAAACCTTTATTCCAGAATACCCTATGACACCATAGTCATGGCATGCTCCTGGGTGTTAAATCTTCATCAGAGAAAGCATGAGCTGCAGCCCCCCACAAGACAGGGAGCCATTAGTGAAAGAGGAAGCAGTACTACTTCACTCCCTCTTTACCCACCCTTCTCCCATTTTTGAAAGGCGGACTTTTCTTTAAAAAAATGAAAAGTTTAAGGCTAAATTTTAGAAGATCCAGATGCTACCTTGCTGTTTAGACTAGATATCCAAATTCCCAGAAGTTACAGGCTTATGCCATTACTGAGCAATTTAAATCCTTGCCTACCTACTGTGCCAGAATTTCGTATGTTAATCCTGCTCCTTCTTCACAACACTGTATAAAAAAGTTGGATATTTAATTTCACTTGGCAAAGGGTATCTAAAGATTATCATTTAAATGCACATTATAACGCTTCAGTCATTGTCTGAACCTAAGTTAAGTCTTGCAAAGACCTGAATATAGACTTGAACATTCTGCAATATATTGGTTTTTTTCATTGACATGCTCCCCTGACTTTTTTAAAAAACAGTTATCTAAATTTTTCTATTGAAACAGATTTTAATCACAATGCACATTTATATGCCTTACACTGCTGATGAGATTATTAACATAAAATATTAATCAGAAAGCAATACCTCACAGCTTTTCTGACATGTTAGAATCCCAGATTGAGCCTCCTATCTCAGGCAGGAATTGGAAAATTGCTGAAGCATTTACATGTGTTAAAAGTAATTAGAAACTCAAGACTCAAAGCCAAGGCAAAGCCTTTCCAACACCCCAGACCACCCCTGAAAACCCCAAGCAAACCAAAAGCCCCCAAAGAAAACTAAAAGCATTATTGCATGTATCTATGACCTGTGTCTTGAACTGATACAGATAAATTAAAAGTATACTGCTTCTTGGATCAGATAACAGTTGGATTTTGGACAGAATTAATGTGCATGTCTGTGGGTGGGTTCTATATAATACTAAAAGGCCAGAACAAGATGTATAGCTTGGGAAGTAATGTGCATAACTATTTATCATTAAATGGAGACATTTCTGCAATGAAATCCCACATAACTATTTCATATGCAACTTTAACATGCCTTTCAACTTGCTTTACTTATATATTTATCCAAGATGAACTTTCCATAATGAAAATAATAATGTGCAAAAGCATAACCACTGATTCTGCCTGACAGATTCAGAGATGTCCAAACTGGTAGCATATGCTATGCCTCAACTAGACAGCAGAATTAAGTTTAGAAATTACCCAGTTACATATTTTATAAACAGATAGAAATCAGAGATCATTATCAAAGGGAGTCAGCAGTTACAAATTTCCTGTGGCAATAAGGCACATTACACTTTTAGTGTCTGTTCTAACCAACAGAAACTTAATTTTTTTAATAATTTGATATGCATAATTTGTTTTATGTCCTGCTTATGAGGCAGCACAAATCCAGTCAAAACTATTGGAAGTGACACCTGGGTTATAGAATCACAGGAAGGATCTGATGTGTTGGAAACAGAACTCCAAAACACACTGATTCACATCCAGTCTCAAGTAAATGTTTAGCTATGCCATTTCATTTTCTGTGATTTCCACTTCAATATACTCATAAGATAACGAAGTCAGTGCATTTATAAAAGGACTAATGTACTTGTTGTGTTTGAAATCTTTTATCCTCACACCTTTCAGGGTATGCAGTAAGCCCTTAAAAAACATCAGCCTTCATTATTTCTCCTTACTGGCAAGCAAAGCAGCAGCAGAAGATAAAAGATATGATTGTGCCAGGAGCAATAGTAAACAAGTACCACCTCCTCAGAAATTCTCTTGAGTTCAAGTTCCTATTCCTTTCCTTCTTCATTATGTATAAGAAGCTCTCAGTAATGAGCAAGCACTGGCTGCAAAATTAGCCTGACTGAATAAAAGAAAAGTTTCTTTTAATAACCTATGTGCTGTTTTAATTGTTAAAAGTACACTTAGACAACAGATTAGTTAGGATCTATCATCATTTCTTGTTCACCACAATGAATTTCTGAAAAATAGTACCAACTACTGTGAATTTAAAACTGGAAGTAGTAATGTTCTTTAACTGTGTGAACTTTCTGAGCAAATACTCAAAGCTCTCACAATCAGCATATTCCCCAAATATGTAGAGAAGATACTGAAAATGTCCTTAAACTGGCACACATGACATGGCACAGTCTTTAGAAGTTTATACTTTCATATTATTAGTAAACAAAAATATTTAGAGAATGTTTGCATGTGACATTACTAAATACATATAAATCCATAATACTTCTTTAAAAAAATAATCACGATGGAGATGTTTATACTATAGGTACTCTGGCTTCATAGATGTTTTGTAAACAATTTCTAAAACACACAGGGATTTACCTCAACTGACCTTAAGCATCTGAAGTTGAAATAGGGTTTATACTAGAGATCTAAACCCCCTCTTCAGTCAGTGAAGAAAAAGAGAAATACCTTTGAAACGATTCATGCAGCTTTACTTAACAACTTTGCAAGGTGATGACTTAATCCCTGAAGGTGGTATTTCCTCTCTGTTGAGTATTACAGGAGCCTAGATGACTACTTCTAGGTATCTAGAGCTACTTAAGATGGATCCCACCTTCAATGATCTGAATGTCATTGCCTCTAATACATCAACAAAAAACCTTTTAATTATTTGAATACTAATTGCCACTGGCAAAACTTGGTCTGAAAAGGCTCTAGCAAATAAAATCACATAGAATGATTTATCTTGTGCTCCAATAATGCCTGGAAACACACAATTTATATTGTAAGAAATATGTTTATGTCTTTGTTTCTTTCAGACCATACTTTCAAGATCTTTGATATCTACAGTCTCTTCTTCCATATTATATTGCACAAATGCTAAAGTATAAATTCTCTTTTACAAAGGAGTGGGTGCCTACCATCAGAGATTAGAATTGCCATCTTCCATTTGAGTAGATACTATTCTCTTTACAATAGGGAAATCAAAGTATTTGGGGCAAAGAGTTTTACAAACCGAACACAAGTAAGCAGCATAACGTCATTTTAAAAAGAAATATGTTTGACCCCTTAACAGGGATACTTTGGGACATACTGAAGAAAAACAACAAGATCTTGGGATCTAATTGGATACAGGGTCAACAGACATCATAAATAAAAAGGGTAAACCATGTGAAATATCAAGATAGTGACAATAAAAGAAAGAAGTGAAGTAAGCTCTCCAGAATGTACTACACTGTAGTATTCCTGTTAGACATCATGTCGTGCTTGTTAGAATGAAGGTACCATCCTTGTTTAAACTCAGGGAAGTAATATATTACTAAAAACCACTATTCCTATCAATAGTAAACCTGGATATGACCATCAATTATTTGTTTTATCAATAGCAATGGACAATCTCTTTCTAGATTACATGTAATCTGTTCAAGGCCAGGCTGGATGAGGCTTTAAGCAACTTGGTCTAGTGGAAGGCGTCCTTGCCCAAGGCAGGGGGGTTGGAACCAGATGATCTTTAAGGTCCCTTCCAACCCAAACCATTCTATAATGCACAGAGCAATTTTCCCACTGTATTCAGTACTAGCAAGCTCTTGGGTGAAATATTGTGTCCTATTTTGGACACTAAAATTCTGGAAAAATTTGGACAAAGTGCAGAGAATCCTGAAGCCCAGAGACGAGCAGTAAGAATAAGAGGTCTATAAATATGATCAACAGAAAAAAATACAATTATTTGACTTTGTTTCATATAACAAGATGACTGAAGACTTGAAGTCTTCAAATAAACACAAAGGCAATAAACAGTTCTTCACTTCCACTGCAGATGGGATAAAAAGCAACAGGCTGAAATGGTACCAGTGGACATTAAGACAAGAAAGTGAGGAACAAAAAATTGTGTTTATAATGATAAGTGAGGTTTGAAACACTGTGCCTAGGAAGCTAAGGGATCATCAAAAGGGCCTATTTTCCAAAGTAATTTAAAACAGTAGTTTACAAACCAGCATAAACTCTGACTAGGTCAGACCACTTTAGAATCATAGAATCACTTAGACTGGAAAAGACCTTTAAGATCATCAAGTCAAACCAGTAACCAAGCACTGCTAAGTCCACCACTACACCATGTCCTGAAGCACCACATCTACACATCTTTTAAATACCTCCAGGGATGGTGATTCCACCACCTCCCTAGACAGCCTGTTGCTTGACAAACCAGTGTTTGTCAAGCAACAAATCAGTGAAGAAATATTTCATAATATTCAGTCTACACCTCCCCGGCACAACTTGAGGCTGTTTCCTCTTGTCCTGTTGCTAGTTATCTTGGAGAAGAGACTGACCCCCACCTGCCTACAACGTCCTTCCAGGTAGTTGTAGAGAGCAATAAGGTCCCCCATGAGCCTCCTTTTCTCCAGACTAAACAGCCCCAGTTCCCTCAGCTGATCCTCATGAGACCTGTGCTCCAGACCCTTCACCAGCTTTGTTGCTCTCTTTTGGACATGCTCCAGCACCTCTACGTCCCTCCTGAAGTGAGGGACCCAAAATGTAACACAGTATTCAAGGTGAGGCCTCACCAGTGCCAAGTACAGGGGGATGATCACTTCCCTCGTCCTGCTGGCCACACTGTTTTGGATACAAGCCAGGATGCTGTTGGCCTTCTTGGCCACCTGGGCACCCTGCTGGCTCATGTCCAGCCAGCTGTCAGCCAGCACCCCCAGGTCCTTTTCCACCAGGCAGCTTTCCAGCCACTCTGCCCCAAGCCTGTAGCGCTGCGTGGGGCTGTTGTGACCCAAGTGCAGGACCCGGTGCTTCTCCTCCTTGAACCTCATACAGTTGGCCTTGTCCCACTGATCCAGCCTGTCCAGATCCCTCTGTAGAGCCCTCCTACCCTCAAGCAAATCAACACTCCCCTGCAACTTGATGTCATCTGCAAACTTACTGAGTGCGCACTCAATCCCCTCGTCCAGATTGTTGATAAACATTCAACCTTTTTGTTACCACCACCAAAAGCTCTAGGCAGCCAAAACATGCCCTGACATACAAAGCTACCCCACCACCTCTCCTCTTTGCCTATCCCTTCTGAAGAGTTCATAGCCACCCATTGCAGCACTCCAGTTGTGCGAGTCATCCCACCGTATTTCCATGATGGCAACTATATCACAGTTTTCCTGCTGTACGATAACACCCAGCTCCTCCTGCTTCCTGTCCATGTTTCGGGCATTACTATAGATACACTTCAGTAGGGTTATAGATCTCGTCTCCAACACTGGCATGCTGCCCCCAGGCTCATCTCTAGCGAGTCTGGTTTAATTCCCTTCCCCCTTCAAATCTAGTTTAAAGCTCTCTCAGTAAGCCCTGCTAACTGCTGACCTAGGATGCTTTTCCCCCCTTGAGACAGGTCAACCCTGTCTGTTGCTAGCAGGCCTGCTGCTGTGTAAACTGACTCATGATCAAAACCCTCAAAATTCAGCTGCTGACACCAGGCCTGGAGCCAGGTACTGATCTGTGTGATCTTCCAGTTGCATGCCCCATCGTTCCCTGCACCTGGCAGGATAGAAGAAAACACTGCTTCAGCTCCTGATCCCTCAACCAGTCACCCCAAGGCCCTGAGGTCTCTCTTGACTGCCCTCAGACTTGTTTGGACTTCATTGCTGCCCACCCAGAAAACCAGTAATGGATAATAATCAGAGGGCCATACCAGACAAGGGCATTTCCTAGTACCGTCCCTCACCCGGGCCCCAGGGAGGCAGCGGGCTTCCCTATGGGTTGGGTCCAGTCAGCACATCAGGCCCTCCCTTCCTCTGAGTGGAGTCACCAGTGACAACCACCTTTCTTTTTTTCTTAGCAGAGGTGCTCATGACATGTGGGGTCGACCCACTCTCCCTAGGCAGCTCCTCCAACCTGGACAGGCCTCCACCCACATCACCATTTTGCTGGCCCTCAGGTCGCAGAGCCACACACCCATTGTACGGGGTACCTGGGAAGGGAGGTGATTTGCCTGCTGCCCCGAGCAGGGACATGTTTCCAGTCCTCCTCACCTTTTAGGTCTCCTCCTTCTGCCTGGTGGTGAGTAGCTAGGGGAGCCTCCACTCCTTGTGATGTGTCCAGCCGGTGCATTTGTCTCAGTGATGGTAGAGAGCGGCTCCAGCACTCACTCTCACACGCCCTGATACTCCTTGACCCTTCTGCTTCCCCCCTCAGCTCTGCCGCCAGGCTGAGCAGATCGCCCGCCCGCTCACACCTCACACAGGTGTTCTCTCCCGTAGCAGCAACAGGCTTGGGCACCCCCTGCAGCCCCCGGCCTGGGCAGCTGCATGCTTACGTGGGAGCTCCATCTGGGCTACCACATGCCTTCAGGTGCTGGCTTTCGTGCCAGCAGAAACCATAGCTAGGTTTCTTCTGGGAGAGTGATTACCACAATGTGAGCTCACCTCTTTGAGCTGTTGGGGTGACTGTGCCCTCTCTGCACGAACTGCTGTACAAATTGCTGTGCCCCACCCTGGCTGAGGCAACATGCCCTGTTGTATCATCCCATCACCTCACATCATCACCTTCTATTTCTCCAGTTTCACTCCAGATCCTTTCTCCAGATACTGTGATAGACACCAGAGCTTCTAGAGCCCCCTCTGTCCCTAGTTTCCTGGGGAAATTTTGTCTCCTACGGACTGGGTCTGCCTGAGCCCCCCAGCTGCCCTCACAGTGCTGTGCTTGTATTGGCAGCTACAAAGGTGGTGACAACACACCAGGGTTTTGGCTACTGCTGAGCAGTGATTGCACAGCATCAGGGCTGTCTCTGCAACCTTCGCCCCATCACCAGCAGGCTGAGGTGGGCAAGATTTTGCGAGAGGATGTAACCAGGACAGCTGACCCAAAGTGACCAAGGAGATATTCCATACCATATGACCTCTGCTCAGATATAAAAGCTAAGAGAAAGGTTGAGGAAGCCAGGGCATTCATTACTTATGATGTACTGAAGCCCTGCTTCCGGGGAACTGGCCAAACATCGCCTGCTGATGGGAAGTAGAGAACAACATCTTTTGTTTTCCTTCGCTTCCATGCACATGACCTTTGCTATCGCTTCATTAAACTGCCTTTATCTTGACCCACCAAGGTTTTTTTCATCTTACTTTCTTTCCCTCCTCCCCCCCCCCCCAAGTTCTGGTGAGAAAGGGAGTGATACAGTGGCTTGGTGGGCATCTGGCATCCAGCCAAGGTCAACCCACCACATCCTATCTCTCATTCAAAAAGAACTAGTGTCCCTTATGCCTCAGCAGTAATACTCAACACATGAAGAGTCTTTTGAACCTCGTGAGGCACATCTCACAGTTTAAGTAATCCTTAATTATATGTTCTCTCACAGTCTTTCCAGACATATTTTGCTAAAAATCTATGAATGCAATTCCACTGAAGGGGTGACCTTTCTTTCCAAAGCTTCCTTGTGACTGGAAGTTGAAGGAAACAAATTTTCCTGAAACATGCATCAATATATTTGATTAATAGCAGCTAATCTACTGAATTTTATATCCAAACCTTCCATACAAAATCTGAAAGCATCTGTAACACGTCACACAAAATTGCAGACCTCTTAAGGCCATCAGTATACAAGAGTTTGTTTAGATTTTTTAGCCTTTTAATAACTGCCAGAGCTTCCTATATTTGGATTAATTGAATTAATTCTTTCATATTAAGATCAGGAAGCCTTCCCAGCCATTCTTTATCTTCATTACGTGCATGTCTTCACTGATGCATATCCTTAATTGTGAACCAACTGATTATATGAAGCAAATACCTAACTCCAGAAACATCTAGGTAGCCATATTTATAGTTCACTTTACCTTAAGATTTTTTAGTTGGGGAACTTCATTACTCAACCAGTGGCAGATGTAATTCATTCCAAATAACACACAATGCTAGTAACATTGTTCAGATAAAAATCAGATGGAGTTTTAGCAAGACATTCTTCTAGGTATTATGAGAAAAAACATAAAATGTTTTAACAGTGAAAAATGCAATTTTCCTTTGGAGAATATAGACCTAGGGAAGTAACTAATGATTAGAATTAAGCTTTTCCTTTTTCTCTAAGATGATTTGCACATGATTTCCCAAATTTAGTGCCTAATCCTGCCTCAGGATTTTTGGCCACCAAACCCTTTCTTGAACTGAGCTCTTATCTCTTTGCCCCAGTAGAATACCAATGCAACAGGCAACGTATTTTATTTTTTAACAGAATGAAGATATCAAGTATAAGCATATTACTAAACTCCTGTAATTCCCGTCTCTTCAATTTCTGTGTTTATTCTTCACACATAGAAGCACGAATTTAAAAGTTCATGGAACTCTGAGACTTAGTTTGATTAAGTCTGAAAAGACAAATTGATAACTTATGTGAAAATGTATTATAGAAATGCCGCTATTTTCTCAAACCAAGCACATGGAAAGAGGAATGTTACAGTTACACAAGTAAGTCCATTACTTTTATAATGCAGTAATAACATGTGTCATTACTCTGAATTTCCAAAATTACTTAGGATTAGTTGTATGGAAAATTTTAGTTGCAAGAAATAGATACAATCACTGTACATTAATCAATTCAAGATTCACCAAAATCTAACAGTGCATTTTTGAGATAGATTAGCTCTAAAATACAAAAACACTGAGGTATAAACTTGTGACATTAATGTAAGCTATCATATAGTTTCCAAGCTGAAAGACACCTTGTGAGACTGGTCAAGTGAAATCTTACCAAACAGCTCAGAAGATTTGTCACCCTTATCCATTCTTAGCAGGTAATGATGACAAAACAAATGATCTTACTAATCTGTTGTATATATAAAAATGCTTCTTTCCTGAAAACTGAATTACTGTATGCTATATATTCACAACATTGCCTACTTCTTATTGCAGATTGAGCTTTACATAATGCCACTCACGTGCTACACATGGCTTAAACATAGAAGAAAATAAGACTCCTGCTGCAAAGAACTGATACAGAGGTTTTATCACTGCATCTCATTTCTGTAGTGTACTGCGATGATACCTAGTAATTAATTCATTTTCTTGGAGATTTGTTGCAGTCAAGAAGTGGTAACAGTTCATGCAGTAATCACCCCTCAGATTGAAAACTTCCTCCACCTAGAATCAAAAATTCAAGAACTTCCTGTATCTTCAAACAGTTCTACTTTGTTCCAGTTCAGTAATCATAAAATTGCTTATTTTCCCTGCACTTGTGCAACTGTCTTCAAGGCAAGCAGTTAAGTGTTAAGTGTTAAGTGCTTCCAGGTAGGTTAGCAAACAGAATCTTAAGACCTGATGATCGCCAACCACAGATTAGCAGCTAAACTATAAACTGAGATGGAAAACACAAACAAAAAAGTTGCTCTTTGTGGACACAATTCAACTAGTGGATTGGAAAAAGGAGGGGAGGGGGAAATGTCATCCCCCTGCTGAAGTCAAGTCACAGAAGCATGCACTTTTTCATACAGACATTTCATCAAGCGGTGTGTTCAATCGAGTTGAAAACACAGATGTAAATTTTTTTTCAACTTCTTGCCTCTATTTAAAATTAAGAGAGACATATGTGATACAGTTAATATTAAAAAGATACACTAAAGCACAGAGGTTTGACACTTTACACAGTTAATAATTTATG
Source organism: Falco peregrinus (assembly GCF_023634155.1). NCBI lineage: Eukaryota > Metazoa > Chordata > Aves > Falconiformes > Falconidae > Falco > Falco peregrinus. The sequence continues at coordinate 45,403,466 of NC_073726.1, forward strand.
GTATCTTTTAGAAAAGAGGATAGACTATGATTCACTTATTCAAAAAAAAATTAGCAGCAATTGCTGTTCTGACTTGACACTATTTTTGTTTTGTCTAAAAGATGAAAATTGACCTGAAAATACATTCCCCTACCTTCCACATCCATAGTATCTATCAGGATACGAAAGTTCTGCACACATTAAGCATATGCCTGTGTTAGCACACTCAAACAGAAAAACCCAGGACCATACCTTCAGGTACAGAACTGCTGCCTTGCCCTCTATCCTAGCCTGTTGTTTCTGTATTCAGGCAACTCAGCCAGCTGCGTAAGTTTACCGTGAAACAATGCTGCAAAGCACAGCTATTCCTGTGAAGTTCCATTCAATGCTCACTGAGAGAGGGAGATGGTTTTGAGATTTATCCATGCTTCAGGAATCCCCGTGTGTGCCTGCTGCCTCCCGGGGCCATTAATAACCAAACTAATTTTGTCTTTCCAACAGTCTTACTGATCCTGGAGGACTAGTTCCATACCTTGACAGAAGCTACGGGGGGAGGAGGGGGAGATTCAGAGATTCAGTGTATGTTTTCATCCCAATGGAGACCCAAAGTCTCATAACAGGTCAAAAAGTTCATTACAGTTAAAAAATAGGACAGTTTTAGTAACATTCTTAAATCGATGTGCCATTATATTACATACCTTTCTGGGGGGATGGGGGAGTATTTTTCTGTTATCTTTTTTTCCTCACCCTTCCATTAATTTTGTAAGTACCAATGATCAAAACATTGGCTTTGGATAAAATACCACATTGATTGACCCAGTATGGCAGCATTTCACTTATATTAACAGGTAAGACATTTACCACTAGCTGCAATGTCATTCTCTAAGCTTTAGTATCCTGGTTGTTTTGCATGTACAGAGGTACAAAAAAGTTAAAGTAAGCACATACTAAGAGAAACATACAGCCATAGAGATTTGTAATAGAAATGTTAATACTGACATGAATGGAGAATTAATGAGCGTGCAGGGGAGTGGAAGGAAATAACAAAAAGGAATGCAAAAGAAGGTCTATATGAATGCACATATTAGTGAAAATTACATTAATAAGCCTTAAAGACTCCACACACATAACTCCATAATACACAACAATCAAGAAAACAAAGAACAGGCTAAACCAAGGGACAGTCTACTGTAGATTAGACCAAAGATCTACAGATTCAAACCATTAAAATATGATGATGGAAGGTAAACAGTGGGGTTGGAGTCACGTGGGTAAGGAGACAAGACAGCGAGTACATCCTAAGGATTCAAAGAAGCTGGATAGGATGGAGGGGCAAAAGATCACAATCACTGTCAGCTCCTAAAGAGTACAAAAGGCAAATCCCAAACCAGTACATGGTCACCAATCTAAGAAGCAGCTACAAGCATAATGAGATCTCAGTAGTTACAGTCAGTGTTAGTATAAATATGACCACATTACAGGTGTATCAAATTAAATTGAAAAGCAGTAAAGAAAAATAAAAAAAAATACTTATAGTTTACAATATTTTTTCACTTCTATCAGTCAGAGTGACTGACGGCTCATGAATACACATTCATTATATTAATTTTTTTTTCTTCCTGTCTCTTTATATCTGACCTTTTAAAACAGCATGTCGTGTATACATCTTTCAAAGAGGTATACAGATATTGTATGCTGGTATACAGGCTGCATATAAATCACTTAACTTGAAACAAAGCATTCTGGTTGAATTTCAAGTTCTGAACTCCTATGTTACTGCACTGTACTAATAAAAATTACTTTCTAAGTACTTCTTAGCCAATCTCTTATTGATTTCTAAACCTATAATGTCAAGGTATGCTTACAGCAAGAGATACCATGTTTTACATTATAATTCATTTGAAATTGAAGTCTGAAACTTGGCAAATGGGTGGCTGAAAGAAGGGGAAGGAACATAGTGCCCAGTCAGTCCTGGGCTTTCCTTCTGAGTTCACAGATGTTACAGTTCCAAAGCAACCCATACACCCAACCCTCCATTCATTCTTTCCATGTGAACAATTTTGCTCCATCCCCGCCTTGCACAAAGTTTGAAATCCCTTGTTCACTAAATGAGCTCTTAGTAGATCCAACTGCATTTCACATTCTGCTAGAGGTTTCCACTCCAGGGCACATCAATGCTTTCAAATTGCTATGACAAAGTACAAGTTGTGGCTTAAAAAACTTCTGTATTTTCTAACACAGCAAAGAAAAAAAGGGTTAAGATACTAGATGATACTTAACAATAACTTTTGCACTTCTTTACGAGTTTTGTAGATCACCTTTCTTCTGGCTTACCATGCCATACAGCTCTAGAGAAGACAGACTGCACTTAGCCTGTAAATCTCAAACAGCGTTTTCAGTTTACAAATTGGTCTCTCAAAAGATACTTTGTGCTGTTAGCCTGCACGTCATAAAGCTGTTTGATTCCTATCTCCAGGAGTGCCGGTGGTAGACTTTCAGCAGTACATTTACATTTCAAATCAGGAAGTGAACACAAGCCATTTTCTGACCCTTTTCATTTGCATTTCCTCTGACAGGAATTACCCACTAGAACAACGGCACCCCACTGAACCCATGTCTTGCCATGCTCCAGTGAACAAAACAAAATACCAAATAGCAGTAGCAACAGAGATTTTTTTCCAAGACCCAATCAGAAGTAGAAACTCAGTTACAAAGCCAAGTTGTGCAAGCAGGCACTGCAAACATAAAGTTAGCTAAGAAATTTTCATATCTAGAGCATAACTGTTTCAGTGCATCAGTTGTCAAGTATGTTTAAAATACACAATAGAAAACTAAAACCTTTTTTGCAACTAAACAAAATGAGGAAGGTATGACTCTGCAAACAACAATTTTACACCATTTTTCTCTTAAATACTTTAAAACACATGAATAGCTAAACCAAACCTGTTCAAAGATCTTACTATCTTGGTATCTCACCTCTGACAGCAGTCAGAGAAAGGGCTGCCTTCAAAAGTGCTTAAGACAGGAAAAGCCTATATGATGCTTCCATCCCTCTTAACACTATATTCTCCCAGCTTCCAACTGTTAATATCTCAGTGAATTTCAGAGCCAGGTGTTGTTTTCCTAAAGCTCCATTCAACTTGTAAAACATAAACCAAGTGTGGTGTTCCATCACACCGATGTCGTCATATCAATTTCATCCTTGATCTCAGAAAGTGGGATACTTTCACTGTCTTAAGCCACCAACCAGCCAAAGGAAAAGAAAAGCCATTTACTGGTACATTTTCCATGTATTCACAACAGCAGTTTTCATGTAATGAGAGAGGATTTTAGTTGGTGGAATTAACAGCTTGATTTAGCATTAACTTGACAGAAAATTAGCAGATTCCATCTGAAAATAAAATCTGAAGCAGTTATACTTTTCAATAGGTGATCAAAATAAATACAAAAATTAAGGATCACTCAGGAATTAATCGTCTCCTTTGCAGTCCTGCTGACAGTAATTGTAACCATAACATAAATAATTTGTGTATATAGGCACATAAAGAAAGCACTGATGAGATACACGATTAAAGTAGCTGGTTGCACTTCATTTAAAGTCAAGTCTAGACTGAAGCACATTTCACAGCCCATACAGGGTCATTTTATATCTGGACATAAGAAGCATATTCTGTGGTCCACTGCTCTGCAATAAACAGATGTTTGAATACACCCTATGCTACAGGTAACATTAAATTTGCCTCCTGGGTTTTACAGGAAATTGGTTCCTAATGAGCAGATTTAATACTATGGCAAAATACAGAATGTGGGAGATAACACACAGAAAATAATGCAAAAGACTATGATTATCCATGCATCTTTAACTATACTTAACATTTACTGTGGACTAAAACTATACTAAGAAGCAAGTATTACACAGTATGTGTGTCTCGCTGTTATGCATTGTGGAGCACTAGTATACGTATAAGGCAAGTATATGTATAAAGGAAAAGATAAAATATGGTGGCTACTCTAAAATTGTTTATTTTCTTCAGATAAAGTATTTTAGATTATACATGAAATTCACTTTATGGTCATAAAGTTAAAATTCAATATAGGTAAGAGGATCAGGAATAAGAATAAGCTTTTCAGCAGAAATAGATGAGAACAGGCTCCTCTTAGACTATATATTGTAAAGAAGTAAGTGAATATCTGAGCTTGGAGTAATGTTCACAGCCCACCTGAGCCACTGACAAGACACAGCAAAGTTTAATCTGGCCTTCCTCAACATCCTGCTCAAGCAGTCCCTCAGCCTTTTTCCAGTGTACAAAATTAGGGATGTAACCAGAAGTTATTTTTTTTTGTGGTTTTGCATGCATCTTAAAATAGGATTTGGAGAGTTTTATGGGTTTTCCCCAACAGTTTGAATGCCAGTTTTAGGTTTTGTTTATCCAAATTATAATTAGTGCAGGAATTTAATGTTATTAAGATTTATAAACAATTTTCTTCAAAGCCACACTGCTAAACACATGACTTTAGAATAACATGAAACACTTCTTAACTGCAAACAACAGGTAAGTATGAATGAGAATAATATACATATACAGACTGTACCATAGATCCAGAAAACATAACTAGCATCCAGCATCACAAAAATAAAACTTTTTCAACTTTGGGCTTCCAGATAAAAATGTCATTTACAGAACCTATAAATTCTTCATTAAATGGTTTTATAAAATTCAAATATTAAAGTGATTTCTATACATATAGAATAAAAGCATGTTAAAGTCTAATATATAGTTATGTCAACAATATTTTAGCTGTCTGATTCATTATTTTATTACATTTTTTGCTTTATAGTCTAAGCAGTGAAGAATGAGAACTCTACCTCGTATTTGTCAGAATGTATCATATATCCATTTTACACCATTTTGTGCTTTGCAGTCTTAATGTGTTTTGAGAAAGCTCTTACAAAGCTCCTCAGTATATCCCATTTGATTTATTAATATTAAGCAGAATGTGATTAGACCACCACATCTCAGCTAAATAATGTTCAGGCACACCAGCACTAATTTCATTTCAATAAAATGAAAGTTGACATGACAGCTTTCCTTCCATCATGTCAAAAAATGTCTTTCATATCCATACATATTACTGTTTTACGCTCTTGCCTACTGCATCTGTAAAGCACTCTCTGTATGACTTTTCTGCATGGATCTAAGCTTAGCAAGTGTGATTAATGTGAATGCAGTATGCAAGGCTGACTACAGTCACTTGTGTGCCAGTGTTGGTACTGGTATATCACTCTCTATTTTACATCTCCAACGATGCTGTGATTAGATTTGAATTCAGAAAGTCTGTGTTAAAATCCAAACTTATTTAGCATTTCTTCACCTAGATAATACTCAGAAACTTCACAATGTCCAAAACAATAAGGACTACTGTAATACAAATATCCTGCAATGGGAGTTTAGGAAACAGTGTCATAATTAAGTTGTAAACCAGAGTGCACGATTTCAGTGGGGAACTAAAATTGAAATGAGGACACCTGCCTACTTACCTCTAACTACAATTCAAAATTTACATCGAGGCCTCCCCGACAGGGAAAGAATAGACTGATATTCAGTCTATTCAGAGAAGTCCCAATAACCATCTACAGGGAAAAAAGTTGTTTTGCCTTCAGATTTGCCATTATAGACTGCAGTCTATTAGATTCACTGTCTAGATAAGAACACAAGACATTTCATTTAGTTGGGAAAACTTTAGTTTCAGGTTCTGAAAAAGAGCAAAAGAGTATTTATACACTGGCAAAACTAATTAGATAAAATGGCAGTTCTGACATCTGTAGGCCTGTTCCTTGTCACTCTCGCCAATGCAGATGTCTTTCTGTATCCAAGCTATCTTCTGGCTCTCCCGTAAGTATTCAGGAAAAAACTGGTTTAACTATTTCCATGGAAGAATGCAACTGAAAATCAGATATGAACAATTTCACCCACCCATCCTCTTTATCACCTCGAGGTTGCACTGTGCATATTTTAGAGCTATGAAGAATTTGCACTAACTTACAGACTACAGAACACACATTAAATGCTGTTAACTGATTTTCTGACTAAGGGCAAATTATTGCTTTAAACTGATGGTTAAATTTGTCCTTCTGAACTGCTTTCAGATAACCCTCTAGGGCTTTTATGATTTTAGTCCAACCAGAGCCACCTGCTGCAACTGTGTCATCAAATGGGACCTCTAATCCTCATCTGATGAGAAATCCCAGTCATGGGCTGTTTCTGACTTATTACCAGCATTCCAAAGTATTCAAAAGGCTGCTAACAGTTCAGGATATTAATTTAAACCAAGGGTCCTCAAACTATAGCCCGCAGGCCAGATACGGCCCCCCAGGGTCCTCAATCCGGCCCCCAGTATTTACAGAAACCCCCCCGCCCCCACTGGGGGTTGAGGGGGAAACCAAGCAGCCGCAGGTGACTGCCTGCCACTGCATCCGCGTGCCGGCCCCCTGGTTAAAAAGTTTGAGGACCCCTGATTTAAATAAAACCACAAAAGAGAAAAAAATACAGACATAAATTAATTACGTGCACCATAATGGAAACATTACAACAGACTTCTCTGGACTGGAAGAAAGGGAGTGGGTTGTATTACTAAAATGGTTAAGTAGAAAATTTCTTGTATTAAACACTATGCTTCTGTTTAGGTAGACTATTCCTCTCTGTCTTTTCTAGGACACATCTTTTATATAGATCGTCCTTCAGTTATCAAAAAAATTGCATGATTAGAAGTTACATTGATTATCTATTTGCTATTCAACTCCTTCCAAGGCTTTCTGCTTGACTGTATTTTAACAAGTGTTAATTACCTTTCCCCTGATCAAGTCACATCCCAATTTGTTGCTGGTTTCCTTAGCCTAGACTAGGGCAGCCCATCCTTAGTAACTAGGAATCATTTGCCCTGATCTGATGCTTCATCCAGGACACAAGCACAATATGTATTTCTCATAGAAACACAGTAAGAAAATCATCAGGAGTAAGTACATTTGAGTTTAAACTCTACACCAACATTTTCACAGTACAGGTCTTATGGTAGAAGTATTAGACTAACAGCAGTTTCATATACATTCATATTTAAATTGTCTCCTTGTAGTCTTCGAAGGCATAGAACTCAAGGTATTAGAATCACAGAATTATATCAGTTAGAAGGGACATCAAGAGATCTCTGTTCAAAGTAGGATCAGCCAGAAAGGTCAGGTTATTCAGGACTTTATTTAGTAAGGAACTTCCAAGGATGGAGACTGCACATCTCCGGGCAATTCAGCTGTCCTACATTGATGAAATACATTCCTTGTTTGCATATTTTCAGGTCAGCATAGCATGTTTCACTTTTCTCAGGAAAAGGTACTTCTCTTAATTCTAATGAAACTCAGATACCCTTAATAAATCCTCCGTTCCTAGGGCTCCCAGTCATGTGTATAAAGTAGTCTCCCAAATTTGCAGCAGTTCATTATCTTGGGAGAGCCTCGTACTAAGCACACCCTGAGGTAGAACATAATACAGTGTGTGCCCTCTGAGGTTTACCTAAGGCTCCTACTAGCTCTTTGCGTTTGCTATTGATTTATTCTGCAGACACCACATACAGTTTTTTGAGAAAGAAACAATAACTCAGCAGCATTAAAAACAAGTAAAAAACAAAACAAAACAAAAAACAACAGAAAATCCACCGCAATCTACCCTAATAGAAGATTCTCACACTGGTAACTGTGACTACTGCAAAAAGAGTTTTGTTCTTGGCTACTTTGAGAGAGATCCATCTTCACATAGTACTTTGTAAGCTGTGATGCTTTTATACAATTGAACTATGACTGTTTCAAAATAGAGAGGACTGGAAGCACAATGTTTTCACTAAAGTCTTCGCTTTTGAACTGCTACTGCAAACTCAGCTAATGTGTATGGTTAAGCATACTACTGTGAAGAGATGCTTTTTGAAGAAAGGACTAAATTCACTGAATTTTGGTATATAACCTAAAGATAATATGATACGCACTTGAATACACTTATTTTCTAATTTTCTACATTAAAGTACAGGATAAAATAATATATCTTAATAAGGGATAAGATGTACACCTAGCAAATAATAGAAATGGGAAAACATACCAAGTATAAGCAAATGCATCACACATTTGTTAAAGTAATGCAAAAACATGCTAGAAAATTACTAAATTCTGAGGATTAGTATGTATCACCTTGCCAGAACACTGGAAATTACTAGAAATATTTAAAATTTGTGAAAAACTGATTTGTGACAAATAAGTTCTACATATTTTTTTAATTCTGTCCTGCACAGAGACTACTTGGGATGCTTTCTTTGAAGAAGCTCTGACATTGGTTTACAGCACCTTTAGTGAATTCTACCATTCATTTCAGCAAAAACTGACACAGCATGAAGCATCACTTCGTAGTAACCAACAATACAGAACTATCTATCCATAACTCATAGTGAAACTCAGTCATCCATATGGAAATCTGATGACCATAAGTGCCATTAAAGACTTGCTAATTTGTGCAGCTTCTAACCATGTTTAATTGCAACATTAGAACAGTAAAATGCACTCAGTTTGGACTGCAGAACAGGAAAATAACAACTTGCCTGTTTAATCCCATTTTCTCAAAACATGTTTTTCAACTTTGCTTTATCCGTAAAACAGTTAAACTATTTGGTACCGGAGGCTCATTTGTATACTTGCCCTACAAAATTTAAATCAATTAGCATAATCAAGTTCTACCAAGTGTTCGCCACCAAGATGAATCAAGTCTTTTCTTTTAGTTTACCCTTGAGCTATTGTGATGAATAAACTCAGCACAGTAATGCTAGATAAAATTTAGAGTTCTGACAGAGGACTTTAAACTGCTCCACTGAATTGGGAATGATCATAAATGCATCTTACAAAGCCATCATACTTCTGCATAACAACCATTTTATTAGCCTTGATTTAGTGTCAATCTTAAAATATACAAGTGTTTATACATTTATGTGAAGAGTGTTTTATAGGCAGCACTTAAGTAGCTGTGCCATGTCCAGCCCAAATCCTTTTTCAGACTGCGATTAGTACCAGGCATTCAGACAAAAAAGCATGAGAAATCTCAGATGAATTCTATTTGCTTATAACTGTAGATGTTTTCATCACTTTGCACTATTTTAAATCTTAATCAATTCTTAGTTTTATTTCAGTACTGTTTGTCCTAATGTTTTTATATACAGCTCCCAAATATATGATAAAGACACATAGTTTATGCTAACATTGGTAATAAAGGGAATGACAGTTTAAGTTAGTATTGTTATACTCACCACCATCAGCAGTTTCATACAGGGTATTCTAACAAAACATTTTTTTTGTGAGAGATGAAGTGCATGAGATACTTGGCCCCTTCTTGCATACCCAGATTTTACAAATAACCCATCCCATCTTTTTTCTTTTACCAGATAACATTATTTTTCAACTCTTATTTTTCCATTTCAAAGCAAGATAATAACTTTACCTTTACTTTCCTGTTACATTGACACAAAGAGCAGAAATGTTCCGAATGAAAATGAGGAGTATGTACTGCAGATTGTAAAAAGCATGTATATGTCTTCTCTTTTCCAAAAAAAATATCATGGCCACTAGAAATTTATGCTGATTGTTACTGGCCATGATACTGGGTGATTAGTCATGATCTAAGAGAAAGAGAAGCTAAGTGCATAGGCTCTTCAGTTCACTAATGTGAAAAAAAAAATTATCTCCATGAAAAACTGAAAAAACCCTCAAGCGACAACAAAGCAAAAAAAAAAATTATTGCCAAAAAAATACAAGCAGCTTTTCTGACAACAGAAGTTTCAAAAACTGAATGTAACATGACTCTAAAGTGGAAACCAAATTCAGCAAATCTAAAGAACTACGCTGAGAGCAGAAAACCCTTGACATTTCAGCAGGAGACATACATTTCAAAGGATCAAATTGCTCTTATAAATTGTAAGATAAAACAGGAAATTAAATAAATCAGCTGGAAGAAATCCATAAGATAATAAAGTTCAAAATATCAGAAATAGAGTTTCCAACTTTTCTGAAATGAATAGTTTGCAGAAAGCATTGAAGATTCTGTATGAATCTTGTTAGTGCACTTATCATTTCTATGTTAATAATAGGTGAAAATATTTTTACAGTTCATTTTATCATTTTTTTAATATTATGTAAATCATAGAAACTCAAAAAGGAAAGGGTTTCTAATTGAGATATACAGTAATCCACCGTTTTTAAAAGGAAAAACATTCAAAAACTATTTAAAACAAATCAAGGTGGAAATTTTTAGCTACTGATTCATATGAACCACGTCTAAACTGCAGAATGTATTCTCTAGAAGAAAGATTAAATACCAATCAAAGTTAATTGGATGGGGAAAAAAAGAATGAACAACAATTCCTTGAAAATAATCCATTGCATTTCTTGTAATGATCACCAACAAATCTTGAGCAAGAAATCCAGTATCAATTATACCAAAACCTTTTGTCAGTAGACTTATGTGTAACCAATGCCTAGCAGAGCCATGACTTAAGATTCAAACCTAAAAAAATACATCAAGCTGAAGATTTCACTACAAAATTAAAATCCTTTCCCATTGTGTTGGAAAAGCCTATACAGAAATGCATGTGCTTATATCGCATAGCATGTGCACAGCAAACTCCATATTCTCAGCAAGTACTAAAGCCCCTACATACACACACATGTACGTATATACGCATAAGTGCCAAATGTCTAGTCCATATGAAATGCAGCAGACATCTATGGTGACTTCAAGGACAGACCAAACTAACATCACCCCGCACTATGTCAAATGAAGAAAGTATTCTCCTCACCCTGCAGCTCCTTGCCTTCACCTTCTCCTCCTCCAACACCCCATTCCAACTGTGATAGAGCATTTGTAGAGCTCCCCAAAGACCTGAACCATGGAATTGATCTGGTTTACAATGTTCTCAAAAAAAAAAAAAAAACAAAACACCAAACCAAAACAAACAAACAGAAACCCAAATAAACAAAACTATTCCAAATGGCTGCCAGTTATCCAGGTCATCAATATGATTTACTGGGCAGTTACATGTACAGTGAGCCAAGCAAGGAGGATGCTTCTTGAAGCTGCAATGTGACTTTCTGGGAAAATGCCATGTTATATGTATGTAGAGAGCTCCCGCACATGCGACAGCTGACACTTCTGGAAAGTCCTGATGTACTGCACAGCTATGATATGACTGTGTATCATGTGCTAGCAGCCCCTGAGTCACTCACCACGTCTCACATAAAATGCATAACATTTTTAGAAGTCCAATCTGCAAACTATTGCAGATGTATATGGGGAAATCAGACATACAGAAGTCTAAAACACACTAAAACAGAAAGAAAAATTGATACTGAATAAAGATGTTTGAAGGTAAGTGTATGAATCTTTAAAAGATTTTAAGTGAAAAAAAGTTTTAGATCGTTTTGAAAAAAAAAAATCACATCTATTTGTATATAAAAAACCACTAGCAACAATGCAAATTAAGAAACCAGTATCAATGATACAAATATACGTCTTTCAAAAATGGTATGGATCCCTTGCAGGACAAGTGAGAAAACTGAAAGCTACACAGAAGTTTTCTCTACTCTCAACAAAGCAAGAAAAAAATATTTTAGCTTTTACTGAGTTAACCCACTTGAATGAAAATCCTGGAACAGTGTTTTGAACGTGAAGATTCTGTCAGATTACCAAATTTCAGAAGCACATCCCAGAGAACCACATAATTCAATCACCATTAAACAGTCCTTATATTTGATATAATTCCCATTCCTGTGTTCTTCACATTCTGAAGCAAGAGTCCTTTCATTGATGTTGAGCTCTATAGATATAAATGAAAATTGACTAAGTAACCACAGATGTTCTCTGTTCCACTTATTGAGTGGTCATTTTGGATTACAGCTGCCTAAAGAGAGGGTGTTACAGCAAAGTCAAACAATCCCTCTTGAAACAAAGTTGCCAAATTACATTTAAGGTAACCCAGTAAGAGTAGGAGGTTCAACAGCCTCTCTCAAACACAAATTCAACTACATACCTACATGACTTTCCAACAAAAGAATAATGATGTTTGGCACAGGCCTTTTTTGAAAGACTGAGACCCTTCAGTTCTGAGTTCAGAAAGCCAAATTCAGGTGTTTAAAAGTAAGCATCCCTCTGCGTTCTAGCCTCTACTGATGGTCCCTATTAGATCTCCACTGTACATCACAGGACTTCAAACAGCTGATTTCCCAGATACCCACAAGCACATACTTACATTTAACCATCAATCTCCCAGCAGAATTCTAACCTTTAACTACTGAACAAAACCAGGTTTTACCTAAGCTACGAATGATTGCCAGCAGAGAACAGACTTTTTAAAAAATATATGCAGCAACAAAAACTGGCAGCTATATTTTTTACTGTATTATGGCACCTGCAGTAACTCTGCAACAAAATCCTTAAAAGGAAGATACTTGAGGATTTCTCTGAAGTTACGCTAGGAATTTCATAAGATGTACAATATGGACAACCACCAGAAAACTCTGATTTGTCTAACCTTATTTATTATTTGTCCTGACTCTCATTGCCACTGTTACAGTACAACAGGCACTTCAGTGAGTTCATCTGAATGATAAATCAACACAGAATGGAAATTAGAGAGGCCTAGAGACCAGTTCCTGAAGCAATATGTGTAACAATTTTATTTTAGCAGCAGTTACGATTAATAATATTGCAAGAACAAGTATCCAGAATATAAAGAAACAATCCCATGCAATTATAAAAGCTGACTTTTTTTCTTATAGTGACACGGATGACTATGTGGGAGGAAAAAAAAGAAAAAAACAAACCACATTTGAGGAAAGCTTTATATGAAGGTAGGCCACTTCTACCTATTTTTGCACCCTGCTTTGCCTAAATAAACTTCTAAGTCTTCCGAAAAACACCTGCATTTCTCCCCTATAGTCCTGCATCCTGTTTCTCCTTAATTCAATTATCACCTTAAATTTGTGTCACTTTGAAAGGATGTTGCCAATGAAAGTATAAAAACACTGCAATGTATCTTGTGGTATCATTTCCATATACCCAGCTCAGAAAGCTGTGCAGTTTAAAGTTTATGCAGTTCATATTAGCTTTCAGACAGTAAATGCATATATCCCAGTATAAATGTCTCCTACACTGGTTCTTCTAGACCTCTACGACTCTTACCATTACACAGCAGCAACAATATACAGCATGAAGGCTTACACAATAAAAGGAAGGCGAGTGGGCTCTGGAGAATATCTTCAATATCATGGACTGCCTGAAAAGTAGATCTGATGGTCATGAATTATAGTGATTTTAATCACACGGAAAACTGGCACTGTTGATTCCCTTCCTCTGTCTGTAAGTATATATATATGTCTATATACACACACACACATATATGCATAAATCTCCCAGTGGAGCCTCAGAGACTGTGAAGTCTGAGCAGGAGCACCCCTCCTCCCCACATCCCTCTTAAATGAGGCATAAGATCTGGACTATACACTCTTGCTAAAGAGGGGAGGAGAAAACTGACAAAAGACAAGCATCATCTTTGAAAGTATCACAATGTTTGGAAGCTACAATCTAAGAATCAAACACTGCTTTAAACAACAAGCATCTAAACATGGCTGTCACGTCAGCAGAACATTCCAACTGCACCAAGATGGTCAAGTTTTTGGTTAGAACAACAGACAAGGAGAGTTTGGTATTCAAACTCTATCTGTTATCCTACCCAGGTGTGCAGCTGAAGAGCACAGTCCCCTTCCTAAAGCCTTCCACCTCTCACATTCCCTGGCAGCAGAAATGAGATTCACTCCTCTCTGAAGCCAACACTATCATAAATGATTTTCAAAAAAAGGGCACAAGAACAGCTGCTGGAGGGAGATTCTGATAACATTTATTGTTACCAGTGTTAAAGTCCACAGAAAGAAGTACTCTGGATGAAACAAACAGAACCAGTATGTCTGGTTTAATTGGCAAGACCTTGTAAAATGGAATATGCAGACAGCCCAATGCCATTTTAAGGTTGAAGAGGTTCAATGTAATAGGTGTTCTGATGTCACACGCATGAAAGGCTGATACATCTCTCTCACTCAAACTTCAAGAAAAAAAAAATTATGGTAGCTTTACAAAGAATTCAACAGAAGAATACTGTTTTAGTGAACTAAGCTAAAGTTTACAAACTTGTAAGTGAATGACATGTAGCTTTTTAAGTACAAGAAAATAATGTGTAATCTTTTCTATAATTCTATAAGCAATAATTCTATAATTCTATAAGCAATGATTTATAAAGAAAATATTTAATCTACCAGAAATATTTCTATGTTTATAATTTTCAGCAATCCTACATAATATTGTTTTATTATGTATACTTTGAAGGTTAACACCTTTCTCACAAAGTATAGTCATTTCACATTACACTACAGATACTACTGGATTTCACGGACCTTAATAGCCAGTCCTAATACAAAAATAATAGAATAACATGTACAACAGTGAAGAGAGACAGACAATACAGAATTGACACATCATGTTTTAAACTGTGACTTGTAAATCCAAATGAAGACTCATCTACTTGACTACTTTTGCAAATATAAGCGATTTCCCTGAAGTTCTTAACTCCTTTATTAAAAATCAACGGGAAACAAAGAAAAAGAATATGAACAGAAATCTATGGGCAAAATATGACTGAAAGACATTTATTTCACCCATGAGGTGTGGGGATTTTCTCAGGGGAAACAGAGGAATAGAAAACTAGGCTACTATCAGGATTAAAGGGTACATCATCAACAGAACTAAATCTAAATTAAAGCATGGAATTGGAAGAATTTTTTATTAAAAAAAAACAGAATAGACAGAAGCGTGTAACATGTATGCACCTCTGCAGTTGAAGCATAACAGTCTAGGTGCAAGACAGCTGAAGTAATCTAAAATATTTATAACCTAAGATATAAAATATAAGTTATTTTACTTCCTATAGTTCTCATGTCACTGAGAAATGAGCCACTGTGCTTTATGAGCCTTAGGAATCTAAACAGGGGATAACCAAAAAGGTAAGAAAAAACAAATCAGCTTGTGTCCCTGATCTTACACACAGATGGTGACACAGAAATGATTAAAAGCAACACTTCAGAAACTCTCTAGTCATTTATGCAAAACACTTTTTAACTGAATTAGAAAAATATATATGATCTTAGACAACAAAGCACATGAAACTGGGGGGTCAGTAAGAAGGCTAGAAAAATTCAAGCCCGAGAAACAAGATTACAGAGCATGAAAACAAAACACAAAAATACCTCTAGATATAAAATCTAAGAGAAGTTTAAAGACTCTAAATGTAGTCAAAGTCTGAAAAATGGACACCACCTGCAGACTACTCTGCTCTTTCTGATGGTGTTTCTGAAAATGCAACAAGAAGCAGGTAACTGTGAAAGCATGCAGGTTTTCTGACCATAAATATGCACAGTGGGACCAACATGAGATAGTAGTGAAACATTTAAGATGACAGAATGCTAAGTAAAATACACAGAAGGGAATGACAGGTCTCATATGTTCAAATTCTAGGCCCTGGATAGATCTGTTACTGAAAAATAAGTGCCATATATCTTCTAAGTGTGGGACACTGCAGACAAAAATTATTTAATAATCTATGAAATAACCCGAGGTGTCATATAGCTGATGAGTAAAGGGTAAACTAACAACTTACAGAGTGCAAACTTTTATTAGGCCATTTTAGTGTTCCTCATTCAAGTGAGGTTTTCAAAAAATGTATGTATATAACAAACCTAGACAGTCGTGTATACTTTCTTCTCACCTTTTTAGTACTCCTTTGTATAAAGCCAAGGCATAGTTTTACATACTAATTACCAAGTCTTCTCTATGCACACCTTAGAGATCATTTCAGTAAGCACTGAAAACCTTAAAAGACACTCTGCATTTGGCTTAAAAACATATTGCCAAGGAACAATCAGTGTAATGGGAGGATTGTAGTTATTGCCTTCTCCCATCAATACAAGTTCCATTCTCATACAGCTCTACTACCCTTTTTTTTACCTCTCTTTATTTTGCCTTCTCACCTTCTACTTTTATTGTCCATCTGCTTCTCTTTTCCCTTGCACAACTCTCCCATCTTACTGTTTAACAGTTACATGTGGGGCAGAAACCTATTTTCTTATAGGCCACTATGAAGATACTAAGCCATTCCAGCACACAACAGCAACCAATACTGCGGTAGAAGCAGAATACTGCACAAAATACAAAGATTAATGAACACAGAAATATTGATAGAAACCAGGAAGCAGCACAACAATGAACCTCCTGCAGCCTTGTTTCATTTTACCCATTTTTACTATTATATCATTTGGATTTAATGAGAATATAAAGTCTGCAGATACCAACAGACTATTAATGCTGCAAAATTATTAATGGATCAATTTTTATGGAAATGCATGCATTCCCTCATCCCTTGATCTTACCAGTGTTACATAAAGAAGCAAAATACCAACTATCTGGAAGAGGAAAATGGATGGCAGGGGGCAACATATAAAAGATAATATAAGCTTGAAATAAGGCAAGAAAAAAAATCATCCGACTGCTCCTTTCCATCACTTTTGTGCCCTGTGGTTCTATAGATTGAATAGACCTGACTCATTGCGCAAAGCTCAAACCAGTGTATCAATGAAACCAACCAAAGACTGGGCACTATGAAAGACAAAGAAATTTTTGCCAACCTGTTAACCCCATCAGCTAGTACTTAAACAGGCTAAATACTTAATCATTGAAGAAAGTAACACAGAAATAGATGATCTGTATAGTATTACAGTTGTTTGTAAATTGGTATTTAGCTTAAGTCTATGCAAATATAATGGACAATAAAATTGATCACACAGTTCTTTTGTAGTTCTTTTGTAGTAATACTGCCAGACTCAACTATCTCTGTGATTCATTCACAGCAAATTTTTTTCAGCGTCAACTAAGAACAATGTAACCTACCATGAGGTGACCTGCTCCCCTTAAAATTCTCACCCCTGCTCTTAAAAATTAAATGAGGGCTTAAACCATTTCTGATTCTATTCTCCCTCTAATAATCCCTCATTAGCTTTAATTACTTACATTCTACATAGTAATAATACTCATGCAAACAGTCAGGCTTACTTAAAGTTACTGTTCTAGAAATAACTAGAAGCTATGATCCGGGAGAGATGCTAGGTTTCCTTTACTACACACCAGCAATTCAAATGTCCCTTCCTCGTGTGCCTTATTATGTACAGAAATCGGCAGGTCCCTTCAGGTTAGTGTGTTATTCTTAAACCTTGGTGAAATCATCTGAAATGACTGAACTATTTTACATATGATTGTCTTTGCAGAATTTGCATACAACTGCCTACATACAGCTCACTCCTATTTTCAGACTAATAACAGAATTCATTATTTTGTTTACAAAACCTTATACACAATTATCCCTCAGAATAACTCGCTGTTACTCAATGTAAGAATACCTGCTCATATGGTACCCTACATGTCAAATTCCTCATGCTTAACTTCACCTTTCTAAAACATAGGTTTGTCTAAGCTAATCACCCAGACCTTCCATCCAATTGATTGGGATAGACAAGCACAAAAAGAAGACAATTCATCTCACCTATATCAGACATCTTTCATAATGAGATGAACCGCTTTCTTGGGGGGGTACCTGCTTGCCTGGTTAATTACAAAGGAAGTCTAGGTGACTACGTTTTATTAAAAATCTGATTTTTAGACAGATACACTTAAGTAAAATATAATCCAGCCATTACTTGTCAACAAAAGGATTATTTCTGATAGTATAGTTACATCACCTCCTAAAAATGACACAGACTAAACAGACAAAAGGTATTTGCTGTCAACAGAGCCAAATTCAGACTGAGTTGCCTGCACAGCACCTTTAGCTGGTTTGCTGTTCTCCTATAATGACCCAGCACAGCTACACTGGCAAAACTCCATATGACAAGCTGACAAGCATGGCCTGGAATGCAACTATAAGAAATCTGAGTCAACAAATTAATAAATATATTAGTTGAATATTTTAAAAGTTCACAGCTTGGTATGATCGATGAGATGCAAAAGAATCCTGCTTAATATTAGTGCTTATTCTGCGCATTCATAGCTTCTAATCTGTAAATGAGAACTAGAAGTACAGTTCACAGCAAATATTACAAAGTGTTCTAACAAGTACAATAAAATAAAAAGCAGTATGTGCTAGAACAAATTTCATTTTAGACCTGTACACAAACATCATCCCCCAGTTCTGGGTAGTGTGGTAGGATGATAGCAAAAAAACTTACTTTGTAATACAAGATCTTTGATTTTGAAGTCAAAGCAAGGAAAACAGACTCTGATGTTGGCTTGATCACTTGCTTGTGTTTTCACGTTAGAGGTTTTGTTCTTACCAAATGTACTTAGAATAACAATTGGAACAGGTATATCCGGATCTTTTAAACAGAAATAAATCTGCCTAAACCAAAATAGTAAGAACAACAAAAGCTTTATTTAAACCTGATATTTATCAGGCAAACACGGCATGAAAAGACAGTATTAAACTTATGCTCTGCTATGCCTACTGAACTCATAAATACTGCTTTCTCTTGCCTCCTCATAAGTCTGTGATCAAAAGACAGAACACTCTTGGCGATAACACATTTAAGATTAAAGAAGAAAAACTAAAGAAGTCTGGAACAAAAGAAAACTGTTGCTGTGTAGTCAGTATCATCATTTTTTAAGGAATATATGCTCCTGACTGGAAAATAAAAGTTCAGAAGACAGTAAAGTACTTAGGAAAGGAATTCAGAATGAAAATACAGGTATAATGAGTATATGCAACAGCCAAGTTGTGTTAGTGCCATACTGTATCAAGTCTTCGAAAAGCATACTTTGTTCACATCACATTAAGATGACAAACTACTGTGTTGAATGTTCCATGCCTCTTCTAAAGATTTTATTCATATTTTTACAGAAACACACTTTTTCTGCTGTGTTTTTGAACTTCTGTTTTCTGCTGTTTACAAACAACTATGAATAGTTTGAGTTAGAAGAATTAGAAACATTTCCAACTTGTATGCAATTTCCACAAAGACAGTACGAATATCTGATTCATTCCACTGGGTCATACACAATTAGATCACTTTTTTAGACAGAGCTGTTCCTCACATATACATAAATCACACAGAGCTTTAAAGTATACAAATTCTAGAACAAATTTATTAATCTTGTTTTGATAATAACTTAAACCAGACCTAAAAAAAAAGCCCATACTACTAAGAACTTAACTAAAATATGTATACTGAAAATTCAGATTTTTCTCAATAGAAATGATAATAGTTTGTTCTTTCTGTGGCCAAAGAACTTACACAATTCCTGCTTTGGTACCATTAGGAGTTATATACATGCCTCAAATATTAATGAGGGTGGAAAACTTTCCTTCTTTTTCTGTCAGCTACACTAATAGATCTTAGATTTACAAATAATGTGAGATCAAGTGAATAAAATATTAAAAGAATTTCCCCCCCAACAGTGAGAAAAGCTGTAGGCTGAGTTCAGACTAAGAAGCATCAAGACATGTAAAACATTTGAACAACGACTGGTATTAATATATAAATGTATTCTTCACATTCACTGTAAAATACTTTAAGCTAATTAAGCAGCAGAGACCAGGCTAATATATGTAGTTGATTTTTAAATTTGTGTACTATCTATCTGAATTACTGCAGCTTTCCACAGTTACGCAGCTGAACATGAGCAGTTTTGCACATTTGCAGTCACCATACAGCCTAAACATTTTAGTTTTCATTTAACTTTATTACACTGCTCCAGGCAAGCAGATTTCCATTAAGCAACAAAGATTATGTGGTTTAAAAATTCTTCCTAAAAGCAAAGAATTCAAGATGATATCTGCCATGTCTTCTACTGGAAAATAATTTTAACCACAAAATCTGACAATGAAGATTCACTCTGTCACTCTGACCCACTCTGTAGTAACAGAAACCTATCAACCAGCAATCAACATGCACTTGTGCCCTGTTTCAATTCTCTAGGTTAACTAAGGAGAACTACCATCATTAATAACAGCAGGACTTCAGTGTCTACTGTCAAAAATCAGTTTTTATCTTAAGACAATGATGCAGCTCTTTTGGATAGACGAGCAAGGCAATGAGTTAAGATCAAACAACACTATGTCTGGAAAAGAGGGAGATGATCCAGTCGAGCCTTCTTACACTGAGGTGGAACTAATAATACTTGATTTATTCCTGGCAGAACTTTGTCCAATTTGCTCTCTATATCAGGAATTCTGTTTCCTCCATATCATCTTTTTTTCCCTAGAGTAATTAAACTCAGATTTTCTGTCTTCCTTTGCAAGGCTTTAAAAAAAAACCAAACTTTTTTTTTTTGTTCCTCCAGAATCTCTCCAGTCTACCGATGTTACATAGTATGAGTTTCTCACATTCTCACTGGAACACGTGCAAGATTGTTACTAACATAAATCAATCCTCCATTACTTGAAAACACTCATGTAGTGATAGGAGGCCACTTGGTTTCTTCTAAATTTTATTTTCACAGAATCAGAATGACAGAATTGTTGGAAGTGACCTCTGGAGATCATCTGGTCCAACCCCTCTGCTGAAGCAGGGCCATCTATACCCAGTTGCCCAGGACCACGCCAAGATGGATTTTTATAATTCACAATCATCTTCACCTTTTACATTCACACAGGATTTTTATCTTCAATGTAAATAATAAATCAATTCTTTGTAGATCACCACAATGACATCCAAAATCTGATTTTCCTGATATATGCGTAAAACCACAGAACTGATTTCTTCACTGCTACAGCAAAAGTAAATTCAATATATTCAGGCTAGCTGGTTATAGACCTGAGATCTTAAAAAACAAATCAGTACAATAGTGTGGATTTGTATTTGTATTTTGTGGGTTTTGCTATTGACAGATTTATGTCCATCCCCCACTGCAGGAAAAACATGATCACATTACTGTGATAGCACAGTAACATTACGTCTCAATTTCACTTTAATTTACACTATTGTTTAAGGAATGGCTAATAAAGCAGTTTTCAATATGGCAACTAAACTAGTACGATATACATTACACAATAATGGATAGCAAATTACCACCTGGGTGGGGGCGGGGGGAAGTATAGCAAATGATACAATTTTAATTTATTACATTTTCAAAACTCCAGCAGAGTATTTTTATAGGAAGATTCTATGAATACAAACTTCCTGGTCAGCTCAAGTAATATACCAGATTAACATCCTGGTATCATAACACATACCAAAAGTAATTTCAGGCTCAAATGTATAAAAAACAAAGAATTGGACAAACCAGAGAAAACACGAAAAACTTCTAAAAAGTCAGCTAAATTACCTCTTCACATAGAATGCTAATTAAAATTACTGTAAACTATGAAAGGGTTTATTGTTCATGCGATGAAATATTCTAAAATTTATTATTTGACAAGCATTAAAGTATATTTACTTGACAAACATTTAAGTATATTTAAGGAAAGCATAGAGAAAGCACATACTTCTATTGAACTGTGTCATAATATTTGCTCGTATTAACTCAGAATCATCATGGGCTGTCCAACTGACATATATGCTTAATTTCAGAGAAAGTCTTGGTAATTTCTTTCTTTGTGTGGCATTAAATTGTTAATTTATTACCAACAGTGTGATTATTTCTAGCCTCATATTTTATTATTCTTTCACCAACAAGTATTCTAAATTCACAACACTTAAAAACCAGGATTTACATACCTAACTCATAGAAGTCTACTATATTTCAAAAGAAATGTGCTCATGATGCTACTACTTCCATTTAAATCATGAGGGTATGAAAGAACTAAAACTAATTTTGGTTGCCAGCAGAATTTAAGAGGCACATACAAAATTCCAGAAAGAAGTGACAAAGGCAACTAGAATGCTACAAAAAATACACGGTTTTGTACCTTGCCTCCAGGGTGTCACACCTTTTTTTTTTTTTTTTTTCAGTAATCGCTCTTTCACTTGAGATAGTAAATTGAAATACTTAGAATGTTTTTTATTCATACTGCAAATGAAATGTTACTGACTCACTTCATAAAAAAAAAAAATTCAATACCTTTTCTTTGTAATTGAGTTAGTGACTGTAAATAGTCTCATTTTGCTGATGTAGAAAAATAAGGATAGGTGTGATATTTTACAATTTACCAACAGGGTGATAGCCCTCCATTTGTTGAATACTGTCCTTTATAAATATATCATAAGGAGGGTAACTATATAAGAATGACCTAAACTATTAGTTTAGTCTTGGTTTCTGATGTATGTTTGCAGCTGAGGAATGACCATGTGTCAGGCTGCAAACCAGTTATCTATTTTTGTGAACTTCTACCAAATGACAATACAAACCTCATGAAGTTCAACAAGGCCAAGTGCAACATCCCACATGTGGGTTGGGGCAATCCCAAATACGAATACAGGCTGGGCAATGAGTGGATTGACAGCAGCCCTAAGGAGAAGGACTTGGAGGTATTGCTTGATGAGAAACTCAACATGACCCAGCAATGTCCAGTTGCAGCCCAGAAAGCCAACTGTATCCTGGGCTGCATCAAAAGAAGCGTGGCCAGCAGGTCAGGGGAGGCAATTTTCCGCCTCTACTCAGCTCTCCTGAGACTCCGTGTGGAGTACTGTTTTCACCTTTGGGGCCACCAGCATAAAAAGATTTAAGTCATATCCAGAGGAGGGCCACACAGGTGATCAGAGGGCTGGAGCACCTCTCCTCTGAGCACAGGCTGAGAGAGCTGGAGTTTTTTAGCCTTAAGAAGAGAAGACTCTGGGGAGGTCTTATAGCAGCCTTCAGTACTTAAAGGTGGCTTACAGGAAAGATAGCGAGGGACTCTTAATCAGGGAGTGTAGCGATAGGACGAGGGGTAAAGGTTTTATATGGGAAAAGGGTATTTTATATTAGATAATAGTAAGAAATTCCTTACTGTGAGAGCGTTGAGGCACTGGCACAGGCTGCCCAGAGAAGCTGTGGGTGCCCCATCCCTGGAAGTGTTCAAGGCCAGGTTGGATGGCGCTTTGAGCAACCTGGTCTAGTAGAAGGTGTCCCTGCCCATGGCAGGGGGCTTGGAACTAGATGATCTCTAAGGTCCCTTCTAACCCAAACCATTCTATGATTCTATGACAGCATTATGCCAAAGAAATTAGGTTAGAATCCTGTTACAAAAATTAAAAATAGCTAACAATGAACCACTGTTCAGATAAGCTTTTCCCCTTTTTTAAATTCAAGTTTACTGAAATGTAATTCCTTCAACTGCTCTTCAGCTACACAGCTAAGTATTAACAAAGCCTTGCCATCATTACCAGTGTTAACAGATGTTTACATGCCTTTTTAAAAAGCCAATAAAGAGGAATTAAGCCTGGTGATATTCTGCAGCATGACTACCTTTAAGGTGTCTCAGTCAGAGAACAGAACCCAAAGTACAAAGGCAGAAATGCAAAGTCAGGTAAAGAAATGCCTTTCATATTAATTTTCATAAATAAAAGCAGGTGTTTCACAAAGCCAGTGCAAAAATTAGCATTTCTTATTTGTTACAGTGACAAAGCAGAAATGGAAAATATCCAATTAAGTGGATAATTAATGACTTCCTGGAAAAATTTATCTTCAATACCTACTGAATATTTTAACAAAATGTCAGTGTTTATGAGCGTAAGAGAGAAAGGTTGTGGTTTTCATCATAGTAATCAAATCTAGAAATCAGATCTGCCTTTTGCCTGTGATAAACTATTACTTTAATAATTTCTAGAAAAAATAAGGAAGTACAGGAGGACAGAAAGCAAACTCAAATTGAGAAGCCTTCAAATTTTTCTTCAATACTCATAATGTTTATCTGCGTGTTTTTCCTGTTTTCCAACTTAATAGAACAGAGTATGGTGTAAACTGACAAAGACATTTCTGAAGTGCCAAAAGAAATAAAAAGCATTCAGTCTTAGTTAACGTAGTATTTGCAAACTTCAGATAAATTTCATCAGTTTATGATTTCTGCCCCAAAATTCTCTTCATACTGAAATGTTCCATAGAAGTGCTCTGTAATGAAGTATTAAAAAAAGGAAGGAAAGCATCAAGAAAATAAATGTAATAACCATTCAGTTCCAAGGCAAAAGCAAAGCACAAAGTAGTAAAACCATCAGATAATTCATTCAGTAATTTCACACACATGTAACCTAGTCACTTAACAAAGTCTGGTTCTGTGTTTGTTTTTGATATGTCAGTGAAAACTATTAGCAAGTCAGGTTCACAGAACACACATACTAGATCTGGGATATCGATTACTAGATCAGATCAGTCCTAAACCTGTTTTCATCATTTTGAAATAGAAGTATCATCACTTTGATTTGCTTCTATTTTATAGATGGACAGAGACCTCAGATTTCCATATATTTCATGCATTAGTAATAAAGAAACAGCAAGTCACTCTTGAGATCAAACACCACGACTAGTGGAAAAGGGATAGAGGTGTGATATTTTGAAATATGGAAAACAAGACCTTCAGGAAAATGCTGTTAAGACTGTGGAAGGAATAAACTGCTGACAAATTGTTAAAACTCAGACAGTAACATTGAACACAATCTGGCAGGTATGGCATTTTTCAAAAAGGCTGAAACTTTGTACAGATGAGACCCCTTAGTCACAACACACCTGTGGGGGGTTGACCCTGGCTGGATGCCAGATGCTCACCAAAGCTGCTCCATCCCTCCCATCCTCAGCCAGACAGGGAAGAAAAAAATGTAACAAAAGGCTCATGGGTTGACATAAGGACAGGGAGATCACTCACCAAATACCATCATGGGCAAAACAAACTCAACTTAGGGACAAATTAACTTATTAACAATCAGATCAGAGAAGGGCAATGAGGAAAAAAAAACACCTTTCCCATACTCCCCCCTTCTTCCCAAGTCGAACTTTACTCTCAATTTTCTCTCCCTTCTCCCCCCCCAGCAGCAGGGACAGGGCCTGGGGGCTGCGCCCAGCCCCTCACACCTGTCCCTGCCGCCCCTTCCCCCTCAGGGGGAGGCTCCTCACACTCTGCCCGGCTCCAGCCCGGGGTCCCCCCCACGGGGCGCAGCCCTTCAGGCACAGACGGCTCCAGCCTGGGTCCCCCGCGGGGTCACCAGCCCGGCCAGCAAACCTGCCCCAGCCCGGGCTCCTCTCCCCACGGGGACACAGGCCCTGCCAGGACCCTGCCCCAGCACGGGCTGCCCATGGGGTCACAGCCCCCTTCGGGCACCCCCTGCTGCGGCGGGGGGTCCCCAGGGGCTGCAGGTGGGGATCTGCCCCACCGTTACCCTCCATGGGCTGAGGGGCACAGCCTGCCTCACCAGGGGCTTCCCCAGGGGCTGCCGGGGAACCTCTGCTCCGGGCCTGGAGCCCCCCCTGCCCCTCCGCCTGCACCGGCCTGGGGGGCTGCAGGGGTGCTCTGCTCACACAGCCTCCCTTATATTTTTGGCTGCAATTTATTGCACAGGTTTTTCCCCCTTTCTTAAATGCACTATCACAGAGGCTCTACCACTGTCGTTGATGGGCTTGGCCTTGGCCAGTGGTGGGTCCCTCCTGGAGCTGGCTGGCATAGGCTCTATTGGACATGGGAGAAGGTTCTGGCATCTTCTCAGAGAAGCCCCCCCCCTGGAAAGCCCCCCAGCTACCAGAACCTTGCCATGCAAACCCAGTACAATACCTGAGGAATTAGACCAGACACTGTGATTTTTGATGTCACCTGTCAACCGATTTCAAAATGAATGCCAATAACTAAAATATAGATATATAGATATATTCAAGGGAGTTGCAGTGGTTTGGTTTAAAATGTGCATCAGCTTAGTATATAAAATTATAATACAAAATAAAAAATAATACAAAAATATAAAGTACCCCCCTCCCCCCCCCCAAAAAAAACCCTGTGAACTCCACAGGTATGTCCTGCATATGCCACTTCTCATGTTATAATTTATAATAAGAGACAAATAAAATGTATGTGTTTGCAAACTGTACAATAAAGTAAGTTTCTACATACAATGAGGTTTCCACAGAGTATTTAGCCAAAAATTTCAAGACAGTCCTCATAGCACATAGTTTGAAGACAGTTACAAAAACATTAACACTGAAAAGGCTCTCTTTCAAGCATTTTTTTGGTATCATTACAAAATGCACACGCTTAGTTTCTTTACGATAAGAGGACATTAGAGGGTATTCTACTACGCAAAGGTGCACAGTGATAAGTACAACTTTTTAAGAAGCTGTCCCAAATGAAAAAGAAAAATGCTTTTGTGTGGTTGGTAACAAACTTATCAAATGGTAAATGCATTGATAATTTTATAGCATTTCATAATACTATGTGACAACACTAAGAATAGTACATATATATATCCATATGTATACATACGTATCATACATGCTACTTTTTCTTGCTGTTGGGTGAAAAAAAGCTATGAAAGGTGGGATCTGGGAGTATGATAAATATGGAGTGCCTTGAAGCTGTCTCAGGCTCAAAAAGAGAGCTGAACACAGTGTAGTTAATTTGAGTAAGTTCGATGGTTTTTGCCTGCTGAATAGTACACAAAGACACAAAAGTCTTTAAAAAGAAAAAGAACTATTAATTAAAAAGTCTACTTGGAAGTTGCACAACCTTTCTCAAAGCTATATGATATACACAGGCAAAAGTTACATCAAGACCCAAATCCTCAGGTTTTCTTTTAGGCCCACGATAATGCAAGCCAGCTACACTCTGAAATGATTTAGTATTTCCGTTCGGATTTTCTTGCCCAGAGCAGACAGTCATATTCCCCCTCCAGTGTTACTCCTGTAACAAAACAGGATGCAAAATGTACTCAGTTGCAATTTCTTATCAAATGGTAAATGCATCGATATACCAAATGCATAGTATACCGAAACAGAGAGAAACCCTATGTCATCTTCATTATACGGGGACCTAAAGGAAGAAAACAACAGTTTTTTCCATAACAGAAATGTAATTTTCCAGTACTTGTCACTACCACTCCCTGTCCTGAGAACTCCAGGTGCCATGCAATAGTGCAAGAGCTACCTGATGTACTGCTGCCTTGAAGTAACAGACCTTTTTCAGTTACATTGGCAAATTATATTTTTCATAATGCATAAAATCCCAGACTACACCAAGCAGAATGATTTTTTTTCCTAGGTTTTGCTAATCATGCTGAGAGCTTAAAATGTCACCCTTCAGATTTCACATTATGCAAAATTAATTTTACACCTTCTCCTAACATAGTCCTCAGTATTTTGTCCAAAGAGAACAGAACAATGAAGCCATGAAATCATGGAACTACTACAGTAGCTCCACCTGAAGAGGAAAAGAAAAAAACAAGCACAAACAAAAAATAAAACAAAAAACCTGTCACACAAACATGCATCCTAATCAATCATTTGATTCTGTCTTCTTCATGTGCTAGAGAAAAAAACACACAACTAATTTACTCAAAGTTATACAGAGTCCAGTGTTCTACTCACACTAAAGCCAGCAAAGATCCTTACAGATACTTATTACTGGCTTTTAAGTAGAACTGACCACAGTTCCCTATTTAGAAAAAGTAACACTAACCACACTATTACAGGTTACCAGTCTTTCCAGTCTTCTTTATAGATCAAAATTTCATTTTAAATACACATTTTTCAGTTTGACTTTTTGCCAGATCATCTGCAGGCATTCAATTCAGAAAACATTGCTTTTTTAAAATTTTCTGCTAAGACTTGGACATCTAAGCAAAAACATATAAAGAAAGAAAAAAAAAAAGAACAATCACAAGTATGTCCCAGTCAAAGCTGTAGTTATCCTCTATTTGACTTTATTGAGTTTAAGTTAATGACTTGTAACTTAGTTGTCTGCACAGGAGAGTCATTTTAATTGTACTACAAAATGGATTAAGCTACTGCATTGTACCTGTAAGTCTTACTATAATAATAACTGAGATTTTTCTGACTCCAAAAAAGAACATGACAGTCAATAATGATCACGCATTTTTAATTGATTCTCACAAGGAGCACTGTCTCTGACAATATTCTTGCATTCATGGCAGAACGTTGCAGTCTGGATGGGTGGAAAATCAAACAGTTTTTTAAACAATGTTTGAATGATCAGGCTCAAAGGGTGGTGGTTCATGGGGTACTCTGCCTGGGGGCCAGTAGCAAACAAAGTACTGCAGGTGTCTACCCTGTCCTGTTCAACTTCTTTGTCAGTGACCTGGAGGTGACCAGAGTGCATTCTCATCAACTTTGCAGATAACACCAAATAGTGGGGATCACTTGATACACTCACAGACAAGGAATCTAAAAATTCTGTCTCCAGTTTTAAGCCCCCAAGAAAACCAAAGACATTGATAAAGCGGAGCATGTTCAGCAAAGGGCCACCAAGCTGGTCAGGGGCTGGTGCACTAGCCCTGAGAGGAGAGGCTAAGGGAACGAACTTCCTCAGCCTTGAGAAGAGACGGCTCCAGGTGGACTTAGCAGCATGCCAATACCTACAAGTTTATGAAGGCGACATAAGAAGCCAGCTCTTCACACTGCTACATGGTGAGTGGACAAGAGACACCGGGCGTAAGCTGAAACAAGACAGTTACAGAACGGATATAAGGAGAAACTTTTTTCCAGTGAGGACAGGCAGGCAGCGGAAGATGCTGCCCAGAGGGATTACACTCTCCATCTTTGGCAGTTTTCAAGACCCATCTGGACAAAGTCCAGCAGAACCTGGTCTGACATCATAGTTGGCTCTGCTCCGAGTAAGGAGCTGGACCCCCTGAGGTCCCTTCCAACCTGAATTACCCTATGATCAAGGATGTGATCCTATGATCTATGTCTTTGAGTTCAGTGAAGTTTTAAGGCAAGTATCCATGTCTTTATAATGTCCAAGTTTTTTTGGTGTCATACATAGGCAGGCTTATGCTCAGAGCATGGAGTATTTCGAGTAATTTTCACTAACTACCATAAAAAGGATGGTCGAAGAAGTGGCTGCCCTCCCCAGTTCTTTGCCTTGATCTCACCCCTAGTACAAGTCAAAGCTGTCTGGAGAATTGCTCTTTACTTTCAACAGCTGGACAGGCTGTCTGAAATATATGGCAAGTAAGTCTCAAGGCACGTTCTCTAGACATAAAAGGCAGATCCATCCTTTTAAGCCAGGATCTCAAAAGAAGAAAGATAAAGAAGCCAGTCCAAAAAATTTACATCTGTGGGGAATTCAGTCAGAGTAGGCATATCACCAAGAATGCTGATAAAATTCTTATGTAAATTCTCTGTGCAGTCTATACAACACAAAGAAAGCATTTCCCTCCCCTCCTCCTTTTCCCTCAACTGGTGTTAGCTTTTAACCCATCATTAACAATGTAACCCAAAAAGATATATAAAACAGCTTTTAAAATTCAGCACAATGTAGTTTATGATATCTTGACATGCTGTGGTGCCATTAAAAGCTTCACATACAGATAAAAGCTAAAAAAAAAAAAAACCTTAAAAAAAAGAATGATAGACAAAAAATGTAAAATTAAAATGAAAAATGCATTATTAATACAAACTCTTACTGGAGAATGCCAGAAAGAATTCTACTTATTCACAGACACAATCATACAAATTAGAGATGTGAACTGGGAAATGACCCAATATGCTATAAAGTCTATCTTCCTGCTGCCAAAAAAAAAAAATTTATATCACCTATTACCCAGTGTTTTATCCTAGCTAGTTAAAAGTAGATTAACTGTTTTCTTTAGCGTATCTCCTGTCACTAAGATGAGGGTTCCCAATTCAGGAGTCATGGCTCAACAGCACCACAGATGAGTTTAAGAGGGTCACAATCACTTTACTATGTTAAGTGAAAAAGTCCTACTGTCCATACCTACAGGAAAAAGAATCTTGACATCGAAAAGATTGATATGCTGGCATACAATTGTGCTTGTAGAAACTCACAGCATTTTCACAGTAAGTGATTTGTTAATTCTGGTAACTTCTGCATCAGTCCCAAACAAATTTTAACTTTCAAGCAGACAAGATGATGTTAGAGGGTTTCTATGATGGAGGACAGGCCAAAGACAGCAACCCTGCTTTCAGACTCACAGACCAAGTACCATGTTTCACAATTCTACAAAATAAAAATCAGCTTTTTTTTTAAGCTTCAGTGCATGAAGAATACAAAGCACTTGCTGACAAGCCATTAAGTGCAGTGCTGCTCCTGGGCAGCGTTATAATTAAGTGAAAAGCCTACTTTATTGGTTAATTATTATCTCTCATCTACAGTGCTCTGTTTTTGACTATTTGACAGAAACAGAGCACATGCCCAGTGTCAGCAAGATATAACAAATACCAGTACCATCCCATAGATCTTTCCAATCAAATATCACTCACACAAATAGCTCTGAGTAGCTTATCTTTGGCTGTTTCTCCTCCTGCATTTAGTGTCCCTATGTCTGGACTGAAATAAACTGTATCCTTTTTAAGTACCTTAACTCCCATTTTTGGCTATGCAAAATACAATCAACCACAGTTGTGAATTTTGGTGCCAGAAGTAAGGACAACAATCCCAAGTCTCTCCTGAGAGTTAAGCATGCAATGACAGTGAAAAATCTCTAACTCTGCCTACTTGCATCTATTAGAATTTAAATGTTAGAAAAACATCACTTGATTCATGTTAAGCTGTTTCAGTACTACAAATGCCTTCCCTTCTAAAACAGTGAATTTCCACATTTGTGTTGGAACATAATATAAAGCTGCACGAGATTCCCCACGAGAATCATGTCAATTGGCATTTTAAAAATTAACACAGTAACCTACAATAATACAAGCTTCTTATGCACAATATTTGTCAGTAGGTAACATGAGAAGCTGAGAACTCATTTAGAGAGCCCAAGCTTTATAAAGGCAAGCAAAAATATCCTTGAACTGCTTCCTCTAACTTGTTTAGTGTCTTATGGTGAATATCTGTAATGTAAGAAAAAGGAAAAACTGAACATATGAAAGGGATCTGCATGCAGTATGGTTAATATTGAAAACAGGAAGGAAAAAAGGAATAAAAATTCCTGGCAGTATATACGGGTCCAGCTATGTTATTGACCTGGTGAGCAATTCAGAGCTTGTGGAAATTTTGCAGATCTTTTGGAAAACATGGTAGGTCTCACACGTGCTTGCACAGATCATTTTTAGTCACTATAAAGAAAATTTGCAACCATAAGCAGGTTTTTGGGGACAGAAGGCCCCATCTAAAAGGGCTTAATATCTAATTATTTCAGCACTCCCTCCTTCTGGTCTTACATTTCACTGAAATGTTAGAGCAGCACTTCACCGAATGGCTTGTGTAAATGAACCAAGCATAAGGAGTTACCTATCATTTCCCCAGTTTTGTTGTAGTAAGTAAAAAATATCTTTAGAAACAGCTTTTTTAAAGTTATTCCCACTGTTTCATGAAGCATGTTATACTGTGCATATGAGTGTGGTTTATTAATAATAGTTTAAATGGGATGGAGTTAACAAAATTAGTGTTTAGGCATAAATGTAAATGAAAACGGAACATGTTCTAAGCAGGGATGAGACACTCATACCATTATAATACATTCAAATAGTGAATTATTCAATATACTCAACATTTACAATGAAACCAAAACATTAGAGTCACATGAAGGCAGAAGCACAGTAGTCACTATTGAAACGTTAAGGAAAAAAGTTTCAACTTTTAACTTCAAAATCCTGCTTACAAAGCTACTCTCAAACATTTAAATGACACAGGCAAGAACCAATGCTTTTTGTTACGAAAACATAATAGCTTACATCTGAACTATGTAAAATGAAGTACCTATAGAAGAAACCCACAAGAAGTGATTATTATTCCATGAAAGGATAATACAGTACATATTGCCAACTCTCCTATTTTATCATCAAGCCTGAGGCATCAAACAGTTCAGAAAGTGCTTCATATGCAATTGCCATCTGTCCTTCAAGGATAGTCTTCATTTCCAAACAGTACTGAAAATATTAGAAATGGTGGATAGGAATAATTCTCAATGACTACACAGTATTTATTAACTCTCCATACTCATTACTTGGTAAATATAACACTTTCTTCCTCAAGGAGGTAAGCACATAGCTTCCCCTCTCAAATACTATTCTCCACTTTTTTCTGGACTATATATATATTTCCAATCAAGGAGCCTTTGCCATCACACACCGTATCTCTGCATAACACCAACATTCATTTGTTCAAATATATAACATCTGACTGATATGCAGAAAATTAAGATTCCCAGTAACATTTTAAATATTTGAATTGAATACGTTAGTTCAAATACAGCAATATGGCTACTACCACAGAACAAAGAACTTACAGAAAAATCTAGTAATATAATAAGACAAAAAGAATACAAAGGGATTGATATCCTGCCACAGAGGAGGGGTGTTTATATGTTCTTTACACAATGGTCAGGTTCTGGCTATACAGTTCATCTCACTCATGGAGAGTTACACTCTATCAGCCATACCTACAGCTTCCAGGAGACATACTGTTGCTTTCTCTAGAGTTACATCAATGTAAGCATCTTCAGAAATATATACCAACCCTTCTTGAGCAATTAGCCAGGAAAATTAGGATCTCCCTACATCACAGACACTCTAATCAGGGCTTACGCTTCAGTAACACTTGCTCTTTTATTACTTCTTCCATTCTCCTCTTAAAAAAACCAAACAGACATACATACATCACAGTGCTACATAATACCAAACTAGAATTCATACAAGACTATGTGATCTTCACTACTGGAGTTACTCAAAATACCTGATTAAGTCCCTGCACAACCTGATCTAATATTAGCTCTGCTTTAAGCAGGTGTTTTGACCACAAAACTTCGAAGCTGTAGAGTCCATAACTCTGTAGTTCGGAACTAAACTACTTTACGATTATCAGACAAGTAAGGAAGCCAGACCCCTAAGAATGAGAGAGAGGGGGAAATGGCAGTGCCAAAACTAGCGTTACATTGATGAACGATAGGAAGAAAATCAGACAAGTATCTGATATCTGTATGGGAAAAAGCTGGAATCCACCTGAAGAAAAATAAATTTCAGTGACAACTACTTTTTTTACTTTTGCTGAACTCATACCTACTGATGCCTTAACCAGTTTCCAGAGCCAGAGTGAAAGCACAGGCTCTGAACTGAAATTGCAGTAATATAGAAAACCCCAAAAGAGACACTTTTGAAAGATTACAAATGAAACTGCAAAAAAAAGAATTCCTTGAAGATTCTTTTATTCATTTCAAAACTAATAAGTCAGACTTATAATTAAGGCACTTGGCAGATTTCATTATAACAGATCAGATACTAATTCAGTTCAGATATCCAAAACTGCAGGGTGGAGGATGATGGGCAAGGAATTAACAGTTGATAATGACTTCACACTTGGAAAAGAGTGATATGTGATATGGCAGGTTGCAGAAATCACTCTGGATAGAAAGAAACTGTCCAGAAGAAAAAAATCCAAACCCACAAATATACTTACTTTGGCTACAGAAGAAAATAAAAAAATGAAAGAACACAAAGTAAAAACTTTGGAGAACCCTCACAAAGGAGATACTGTTAGAAACAGTGTAAGACAAGAAGCATATGGGATGTAGGGCAATGCATGGTATTTGTAAAAAAATGTACAACTGCAGGTGATGCAGCCAAGAGCTGCCAACTCAAAGTAAGAAGAGTTGCATCTAGCAAGCATACATATGTACAGTGCATCAAAAACTAGCAGACACAGCACTACAAATCTGCATAGAGGTGATGCTTAGGGGTGATGCCTGCAAGATTCCACCTGGAAACAGATACTTCTTAGAAATAAAAGTCTTGCCTACATTCAGCTCTAAATTCATAATCTCAGGTAAATGTTATTTCTGGGAAATGCTTTTAAAAAATAACTCTAATCAAAGCACTGATATGGAAGACAACTAGAACTGAGAGCTTAGAGTGAAGAATCAAGGATGAAATGACTCCAAACTAAGGTGACTAAAACAGAAATAGGTCAGCTTTTTTTTTTTTTTTTTAAATGGCATGATGAACAGAGATAATACAATCTTGTAGAAATTCTAAAGCTTTAAATCTTGTTCAGTAAATACCAGTTCAGAAAAGTAAAAAACTAAAAAACTGTGTTGATATATCAAGATTCTAGCAACCTTTTGTTTTTAAAATATGTTTTCTCAAAACTAGCATTTTACTCTCTGCTACTTCCACCTCTGGAAAAGAAGGATAAATTGAGATTAAATGTATCAAGATAAGTTGAAGAGCATGAGAAGCTCCAGAAAAAACTTGTCTTTTATTTCCAGAAAAGTAATGTAGTATTTCAACCAATGTATAGAATACAAATAAGGCTAGAGACTGCAACATCTTCTTCCACTGACCATCTCATTAAACCTAGACTGGGTTTTCCTGATGCATGCCCTTGCTCTGGGAAATGGAGAGCTGAGAAAGGCCTGAGCAATGCATTGCAACAGCTGCACCAGACACAGTCCTTCCTTCTTCCTGCAGATCAGACTCACAGGCTAGCACAAAGAGCAGTCAGGATACAAGGAACACGGCTGTCAGGAAAGGAGAAGGAAAACAGTTTAGGAAAGGAACTGGTAGAAACAAGAGGATGGTTCTTCCTTCTGCACTTCAAGTGCCAGAGGCTAAACTATTTAACTGCCTACAGAAACAAAGTGCTGGCTAGGAAAAACGGTGAGAACTGCAAGTCCCTGTTGAAAACAGATACATGATTAGAAGGGAAAAAGGGTGGTTTGGCTGAACAGGATCACAGAGAGGTGGATTTCCTGGAGTATGAGATACAAAGGTTATTGTGAGAAAAACAGTAGATTGGTTTCAAAGTAAAACATCCATAAACAAGACAGGAGAGCTAGTTCAAATTCTCTGAACTTTAGATGGATGTTTCAAAAAAGCCTAATGAGTGGACTCCATATGAAAGTGGGAGAGTAATCAATTCATGGATCTTGAGTAGGTTTAATTATTTGCAATGAGTTTTTCAGCACACACAAGTTTCAGGTAATAGGGAGCTTTGGCCATGCTACCAAATGCAGACATTCCCAAGGCAGATTTACTGATAGAAATTAAATACCAAGAAAATTTATATACTACCAGGATTAGATGGATTTTCACAAGATCTGTTCTGGATATAAGCGCTACAACAGAAATAATCAAATCCATCAGCAGCTCTAGACACTTCTACATTAACATGTCAACAGTAGCAGCATGGTACAACCACAATATCATACTGATTTCTCAACAAAGGACTTTGCTTTTTAACCTTAGTTGACTCTACAAATTTATATTAACAACATTATTTCACTTCTCTTGTTCATTCTCTGCATTATATGATATCATATTATTGTGAAGGTTTTATTTCAAGAAATAAGGATACTGCCAAATAAAAGGTAATATGGAAAACTTAAGAACTGCTTGACAGTTTTGAAAACTGATCTCCATAAAAATAGGGAAAGAGTAGCATCACCTCATATCTCACCAACTTGAATATTCTCTTCCAACAGAGAAAGTTTATCTTTTATTTGATTTGGTGAGTCTACATAATTTGTGGGGGTTTTCCTATATAAATGAAAGACTGTGGATAAGTAAAATTACTGCACACGATGTTTGCGTGGTGTGTTGACCTTGGCTGGATGCCAGATGCCCACCAAGCTGTTGTATCACTCACCTCCTCAGCAGAGCAGGGAGGGAGAAAATAAGATAGAAAAAAAAAAAACAAAACTGGTGGGTCAAGATAAAAGCAGTTTAATGAAGCACTAGCGAAAGTTACGCACGCAAGAAAAACAGAAGATGTTACTCTCTACTTCCCATCAGCAAGTGATGTCTGGCCACTTCCCGGGAAGAAAAGCTGCAGTACATGTAGCAATTGCTCTGGAACACAAGTGTCATAAATAAAAAATGCCCCGCCTTCCTCCTCCTCTCTCTTAACTTTTATATCTGAGCAGAATTCCTATGGTATGGAATATCCCTTTGGCCACTTTGGGTCAGCTGCCCTGGCTGTGTTCCCTCTCAATATCTTGCCCACCCCCAGCTTACTGGTTGCAGAGAGCCCTGATGCTGTGCAATCACTGCTCAGCAGCAGCCAAAACCCTGGTGTGTTGTCACCACCTTTCTAGCTGCCAATACAAGCACAGCACTGTGAGGGCTGCTGGGGGGCTCAGCCAGACCCAATACAGTTTGATACTATGAACTTCTACATTTAAAATTGTTCGCCAACTGAAATTAAATTAATTTCTCCCAGGTTTATCAAACTTTCCACTGTAGAAGCATGAAAGTTGAATCCTCTGTCCTTCTTAAAGCTCAAATTCTTGGAGACATTTTACGTTCGCATAACTGTAGCAGACATCTGAATCAAAGGATTAGACTTCATTTCAGTGCCGTCATATAAAGGTGCCACATGATGAAAGAAATAATGGGGCTGCAATTTACAGGCTGCATTCTTTTGAATGCTGTGCTTAGAAGCATATTTGAGCCACTTTATAATGACGTCTGCCCTCCTTTATAAATCCTCCTATCAACCGCTGGTTGGTGGACAACAGCCAACTCATCTGACATACATATCAAATTAGATAGCATGGTGATAAAAGCGCTCTGGAGAAATTTAAAATATCATCACATCGCGCATGGAGAGGATCAGAGGAGTACATGCATGACACCCAGTTAGACTGGACAGCTTTGTGTTATTTTAATATCTGAAGTATTCAGCATACATTCCCAAATCTATGCAGGGTTTTAGCCTGGCTATAACTCAGAATTTTTTGGTGAATTCGGTGACTTCTGAGGCACAAACCATGTTCTGAATTTCTGTAAAACACCACATTCCCTACAGCAAACTGCAAAAAATTATGCCATTCTTCAGAAAAAAGATGTTTCTTTCTTCAGCACTTAATACTTATCTTCAGAAAATTCATTACACATACAAACATGTATTTCTGATGTCATCCTAAAATTTGTTTAGTAGAGTTCTGCAGCAACATATCTCTTGAACACTTTTAAAAGCTATCATGAAGAAGATTCTTCCCCAAGACCGCAAAATCCCAATTATGGACTTATTTTCTAGCACTTGCTTTAACCAAGTAGCTAAAACACCTTAAGATGGCAACTGCTTCTTTTACTTCAGAGTAAATATACAAATTAAGCTATAAATGTATATAGTAACAAACAAATCAAATGAAAAATTCACATGGAAAATAAAAACTAGATAGGGTGTTTCTTCTGGACAGCAACACAGCCTTGACACAAAATCAGACTACAATTGGGAAATAATATTTACAGAAAAATGTCTCCTTTATTATCAAGAAGGATACAAATTATTTCAAGTCAACTGAAAAAATTTATAGTAAACCGTTCTAAAGGAAAAAACATGGCTTGAAGTCCTCCAGGATAAATCTCTGTCTGATAAGAAATGATCCAAGTTCATTAAACTTTACACAGCACATTCTTCACTCCAAAAACAACACAGAGAAAGAGAGAAAAAAAGACAGAAAAAGAGTGCATGGGAGAGAAAGGGGGAAAGGGGAGACTGAGGAGTTTTTTTAGTTCTGAACCAGGATGTAATTCCAGATATAAATTTAGTTGAAATAACAGAGCAAAGTTTTCCTTATTCTGCCAGCAGAGGTAGGTTTTTTTCCTCCTTTACTTCTTATAACAGTATCATGGAAATGCTAAAACAGCAGCTGCTTTTCACAGACTGGAAGTGAAATTAAGCAGACTTGCTTGGCAGCTTAACTGCTGATTAGAAAAAAATCTGCTTCAGTTCGTAAAAGATTTTGCTCTGCATCTTAGTGAATCAACCTCCTTCCAAATTCCATTTAGACCCTTGCTGGTACATAGCTGATAAGCAATCACTTAATTTTTTTTTTTTTCTATAAAGTGCTTTTTGTTATGGTACTTATGAGCATATGAGAGTGCTAAATCATGCAATATTCACCTCAGTACACAATAAAAAACAAGCCAATATTCTGATAGTGTTGTATATTGATAGAGATGTAGCCACAGCAAAGATTCGTTAGCAGAAATGTTTCTGTCAATCAAAATTCAAATGGTAAAAAGACTATAGATACTTTTTTCATTCACAAAGTATCCTTCCATATCTATATGCAAATCTATAATTATAAAAAGTCTTTTTTTCTATATGCAATATTTACAACATATCTGCTTCACATAGAGACTCCAGTTTTCATTTATTATACTTTAAACCAAAATGTGTTTTATTTAGCAGGAAATCAATTCTTGCCCTTAATTCTATCAAGAGTATGAGTTGTCTGCCTAGAAAGAAATACATCAACTATAAATTTATAGCTCAATATGGATACCAGCCCACAGCTAAAAATTTGCAGATCTATATAACCAAGCACATTTAACAGTCCTCCTGGGTAACGTATAAACAGAAGTAACTCTCATAATTCAACACACACTATGGGAAGAGCTATTACATCCACGTCTGTTCACTTTTGGTCCAATCCATTCTCAAAAGAAGTTGTACATATTGTCAACATAATGAATGAAATCACAAGACTCCTCATAAATTTTAAATGTCCTAAGGGGTTTCTTCACCTTCATGTGAAATCCAAGTACTGTATGCTTAAACTGGTTTTGTTGGGTTTTTTTAATTAAATTATGCATTTTGATGAATGTGCCCTTTTATTTGCTACATCAGTATTCTGTAAAATGCCTGAAAGTGAAAGCATTCAGCAATATTATAGCTTCGTTTTCTTAGATTAGTCCTGTTTTATCTGTATAATCCCTTGAAACTGCACCGGTTTTCATTGCAGTAGAAGCTCGTCCCATATATCTTCCATCATGCCTTAAAGATTCTATTATTTATTTTAGTATGAAGAACACTACAAAAAAAATATTTTTTAAAATGTACCATGACATGCCTTAAGGAAGGAGGTTTTATATCATTCTAAGAAAATAATCTCTGAATTCTAGCACCAGAGAAAGAGCATCACTTCATTGTAAATACAGGACGACAATCCTGAATGTCTTCTGTTCTGTCAAATTTAGTAACACAGAATATATTTTATTTTTTTGTAAAGCAAATGTACCCTAGAATAATCCTTTTATAGAAGGAAGCTTTGCTGAGTTATTTTTATAACTGAACTAGAAAGTAACCAAGTGAGTACGTCAACGTTGGGCAGTTTGGTATATTTAGTAAAACAAATTCTTTGTTCCTATTGTACAGCAGCCTTCAACATTGTCATGACATTCTTTCATCAGTAAAAGGAAAATATTTGAGAGGCTGCAAATTTCTAAATTTAAACCAGTAACTGTAAAAAAGGAATACATTGTGCAATGAAAAGTAGAAAACCAGATCTACTTAAGTTGAAAGACTACAATTTTCTTCAATACACCTTGCTCCTCTGTCTGCACCATTACTGTTTCCACTAATTTTAACACACATCAGAAAGTATCACAGCAGGATTTTGTAAACAAAAGTATTAGATACATTATGAATCATCATATGAAAAATATAGAAAGAGTAGCACAGGTGCGGGGTTCTTTCAGTTTTTCTGTTCTGTCACTTGGGAAAAAAGTATTTTTTGTAGGATTCATAATAAACTTTGAAGTTTGATAGCAGAATTTGAAACCATCGTTAAAAAAACCTACATAAAATCAATACATCTGGCTACAGGCACATCTCTTACTATAATATAGCAACAAACTTGAATTTTGAATGTATGTGAATCTTTCTCGTGCTTTCTTATTTTGCACAGATTTCACAATGATGGTCTCCACAGATGCAAGTTGAGAGTATAAAAAAATGGCAGAAGTAACTAAAAATCAAATAAATATACCTCATCCTAAGAGCACCATGACTAAATAAATGTGGATATGAAGAAAAACTACCATGGCATTCATTTTCCTCTTCCAAAACTACTACTTCAAATACATCTTGACATCAATAAGATGTAAATTCAATACTAGATATGAACCACTTAGCCTGGAGCTAATGATAATGGAGGACAAAAACTTAACATCAGAACTCAGTATATGGTCTACGTAAAGTGTAGAAACTAGAGATCTTCTTTAAGTGTTTCCCATTTTGCTATAACATCTATGAAGAGGAAGGTGAAGTTTGAGCAAGAAGTACACACTTTTCACATAACCGGCAACTTTTTATGTTTTAGAAAAGTGAATCTGAAAAGAATCTTCAGTTCTGAAGACTGTGCTTCCATACATCCCAGCATGGATTCTACATAAAGAGCTACTGAGATGTGGTGTAAAGCATCTCCCAGCTACCCTTCCACCAGAGTCCTCACCAAAGGAGTTTTGATTTACTTTGGCTTGCAGTAAGTTGGGGCCAGGCCAGCTTTCATGTATTTGTTTCTACTTGAAGGCACTGCTCCTTTTGAACCTTCCACACTTCACAATCAAAATTATTTTGTGTTTCAAAAGTGTTATGAATTTTGATGTTAATTTTATAATCTCATTCTGATGCAGAATAAAATGAAACACAAACTTTTTTCTACATGATGAACACTATTTCTTAGTAAATTTATTTTTTTTCCCCCAAGTAAAATCTCTGTCAGGTACTTTTAAGATTCATACAACACAGTGTCCTTACAACCTTTTACCACATTTAATGGAACACAAGCCCTTATGTAACAGCCTCCATACATTTGTGTCAGTAATTTGATGGTTTGTTCAACTTTCTTGCATCAATTGACATTCAATTTATCATTCCTTATGCACATTTCACAGTTCTATACTGCACTTTCCAATAGTCTATCCTATTTAAACGTCCAAAAGCTTTATCTTAGAAATCTCAGAGATTATTATTGCCTGCCATCTTCAGTAAAGCTTATCAAATCGGAAGAAGTTATAATACAGTGCTTAGTATTTACAGCCAGGTTGGTAAATAATGGGGACAAGATAGCCTGAGAAAGGAAAGAGAAAGGAAAGGGACAGGAAGAAATTAAAAGACATTATCTTCTCTGACAGATTCTGAGATAATCAATCATCCTAATAACCTCACTCACTTCTGAAACTGTTATACACCATGTTAAATGTAGGCATCAATAAAGGAACTAAAAGGGTTGGAAGTTCCCATTATAGTCAATACTATCAATGGAGCCTGGATTGTGATGGCCTACTTCTAGCATGTCTCTGAGTAGAGCTGAACCTGTAATACTAACAAATCCAGTGTTAGTGAAGTATACTATTACTCAAAGATGAAGCTTGGGATTGTATGGTGGCCAAAGCCCCTGTACAAAACACTGCACACTCTTTCAAAGTGCAAGCCTATAAAGAATATGTGTATATTTAACTGAAAATATTTCTCGCAATTCATCACTCGTGTGAGAATTTCAGCATTCTCTTTTAAACCCTCCATCATAAAATACTGCTTGAAAATCCTCTTAGATCAATGTGGTGAGAATCTAATTAAATCAAGTTACTGAACTGTATCCATAAACAGGGGTTTTAATTCTGTCAACTTAGTATCACTAATGCCATCCATAAATTTTGTCATGTTTACAAAGAAACCATGAAAAAGTCACAGTTTCACTACATAATAAGTTATGCGCTCTTGTGTGACTTTAATGGGCTCTGTTAGGATAACAGCAGCCAGCCAATTTAAAATTTTCAGGCTTCATTTTGTCAGCATCTGTGATCCAAGGGGTCATTCATTAAATTATGACCTTTTTTCTTCTGTGTGGTTTAACAGAGAGGAAGGGCAAAAAGAAAATACTGATGTAAACACAAGAACAGTAAAGAAGACCCCCAATATTATTTAATTAACTGCAAGTATAACTCATTAACAGATACTTTATGACAAGATGAAAATTTGACTAACATTGAAGGCTTGTTGGCCAGCTATTACAATCTTACAAAAGGAGGCTCCAAGGTATGTACAATGAAGAGTAAGACATGTCACCCTGAAATTTAAGATAGAATGTGGAAAATATTTTTTTCTGAACATAAGTAAAATGCATGTAAATAATCCTTAAAATTGCATGATTAAACAGGTTCAAATAATTTAATTGCTATTTGGCCACCTAGTTAAGGGACAGCAGTGGAAAATTCATATAGAAGTAAGTTTTTAATCTAAATTAAAATCCATGGCATTTATTTAGCCCATCATTTAAAACAAAATGTCTACGGATAATTGATAAAACCTCATTTCTGGAAGTGCTCATTTTTCTCCATTGACTAGAGAGAAATTCTGGTGAGTAAGCTTGATTTATGATATCTAACTATTAAAACAATACAGATAATTGGAGTAAGTTTAATGCAGAAAACCCCCTTGAGGCAACAAAGAAATTATGTGGAGTTTCTAGAACAATGATGCTCTTGTCCAGTATCAGCATCCTTAGGCATGACAAAATATAAACAAGAATAAAATAATAGCCTAGAGGCTTCATCCTTAAGGCTTCATTAAGGACTCTTCAATTGAAAAAAACAAACAAACAAAAAAAACCCACAAAAAACAAGTCAAAAGATGCTATCAAGACAGGAAATAGATTTGCTTGATGGCCAAACTTCAATAGGTGAACTAGTCTGTTGCAAGCACTTAAAAAGGGAAGTATTAATGCAATCTGTTTGTTTAAGGAAGCCAGCAATGATAAAATAAAACAAAACCAAACCAAGTAAGAAGTATAATGAACACGTCAACTCCTTCTCTAGAAGCTCCACTGAATAAAGATTCTACCAAAATGCAGCTAGGATCAACAAAAACAGAACAGTCTCATGAACTGCTGATCATATAACTTTTTCTCCATCACAGGCCTGTTCTCAGCTTCCTTGGTTTGTCTCTCACATTTCCGGATGTGTTTATTAGGACTGGTTCAAAGTGACATGATTGTCATCTCAAGATTTACACACTCAAACAGAGTGGGGGTTGAAAAGCAGTTCATTGTCCAGTAGCATACCATCTGTGGCTTGGGTAGGGCCTTGGATACTGATGCAATCTAAGCACTAAAAACCATAACTGGAGACAAATCTAAATAAGTGTTTCTTTAGCATCCGCCTAGATGAATCTCATAATCACACTGGCTGCAGTGCTATAATTTTCCTTCTGCTTATTAGTGTTCTCCTGAATATAACAATCCCAAGACAGAAAACAACTTCAGAAAGAGATCTAATTTGCCTGTAAATACAGAAGTCAGAATGATCTTTTTTTTTAAAAAAAATGGGTCCTACATTGAAAAAACCATCATATATTTCCTATTGATTATTAAGATACTGAATAATCCCCATGTCTCACTAGAAGCTCACCATTCTATGGGGAGGATCTTCAGCTGCTGCCTGCATACATGATACAGTCCGATGAACAAGGATTTTGTTTTCAAATACAACACTGTGTCATTCTAGGATCTAAAAATTTTATATACAATATAGACCACAAACACATCTACAAATCAACACATTAAAAGAGTATAAATACCATTTTTTAATCTTTGATTTTTTTTAATAAACTGTAAAATAAACACATTTAACATTTTTTCTTTTGCTATTTTTTAAGTCTTTTGAATTTCTGAACTAGTTTAAAATATATATTAGATTTGGACCCTAAGGAAAAAAAGTTGAGAGTAATCTTCTGGGCTGTAGGTTGGAAGAGCACGATGGGGATTACAGTCTCTCTTCTCACAGGCAATATGAATTTCATACACTCTAAGGAATTAGGACAA
The DNA here is from genome assembly GCF_023634155.1 of Falco peregrinus. Classification (NCBI taxonomy): domain Eukaryota; kingdom Metazoa; phylum Chordata; class Aves; order Falconiformes; family Falconidae; genus Falco; species Falco peregrinus. The sequence goes on from NC_073726.1 coordinate 45,447,255, forward strand.
CAGGGATTCCAAATTCTTTCACAGTCTGGGTTCTCAGCAGCACCAACCATTTCTTTTGTTTCAACTCACCCAGGGAAAGGAAAAAATGACTGACTTTCATGAAGAGCATATACCTTTAAGAACTTTTGTAATGGGTGTGAGTGGTATGCTGCAGTCATTCTGCTACTGGATGCCAACCGTTTCAAAATACGACCTCTATGTGTCCATAATTAGTATTTCCCGAATGGATTGTGTAATCTGACATTAGTCTACAAATACTACATACACATGATAAGCATTATTAAATTATTATGCAAGCCTCTTATTTGCCAGCATGTATATCATAAATACTTTAAAAAAAATTATAATCTCAACAATTTACGTCCATTATTTTGCTATCACAATTCACTAATTCCTGGGGTGGCTAATTTTCTTCCTAAATTAAACCTCATTTTGAGTATCCACTATTCACACCAGTCTACATTTGGTCACCTTTTATACCTGGCTCAAACTTCTCCAGTAATCTCCAAAATCAGTTTATTCTTAGAAAATACATGGGAGATTTATCAGGAATATATTAATACACGAATCATAAACCTGTTGTGTCCAAAGTGCATGTTTAAAAAAGGGGTTCTTCATGAGGCAACGTTAAAAATTGCATTACTTTTATCTTCATGTAGATGAAGTTCATGACAAAAGCATTATTGATGTATTTTATTTCTTCAGTTTGTCAACTGCAAGTATGAGACAGAAAAGCAGTAAAATCTTTCCTGAGTTCATTCCAGTATCATTCACATTACTACTACTATCATAAAGCAGGAGTATAACTGGTAATTAGAGATACCAAAACGGAATATTTCTAGCATGAAGTAATGCTTTGTGCTAATCAGACCAAATCCTTTGTATATGTTGTCTGAATACCAGGGGTTGACATATTTGCTAGCCCTGGCACTACCAGCTAGACAGTGTACTTGTTGCTGTGACTTAATACCTGATGAGCTTTAGCAAACAGTACACAGCTGCACATAGGAACTGAAAGAAGCCACACAGCAGAGCTAAAGGTAGTTGCTAGCAGAAATTTCTAGAATAGCCCAGGAGGGCTTTTACAAATCAGGACATGAAGAGCCCCTTCAAATTTAAATTTCCCTTGGTGGTTAACTGCTGCTGCATTAGCAAATCTTGTGAACTGAAAAACCCTGCTGAGTTGCCTTGCGTATAGTTACACCGCTTAAATCCTGAACACAACTGTTAAGAGTCTTGGCAAGCTCTAAGTATTTTCAAATGCGTCATTTGGTTCACATACGGACTAGACAGATATGCTATACCTGCTCACTAACCACAAGTAAAAGCTGATTAAAACATACATGAAAACAAACACACAGAAAAAAATAAAACTGCTAAATGTTATGAAGGAAAAAGTGGAAGCTATTTAGAATTAGACTGCTGGAAAAAAGGTGGCAGATTTTAGAAAAGTAGAAGACAACAGCTCTTAAGCTGCAGACCACAGTCCTCCAGTTTTAAGGTAACACATCACAGAATCAACTATTACACTCTGCAAATACTTACATAAACCTCTACCCACCTTAGGCATTCTTAAACCGTAATGTCTTCAACAACAGAAATGGCCACAGGATTACAAATAAGAAATGACCAGAACAAAATTGGAAGGCCAGCTACTCAAAACTCTCTCAAAGATAACCACTGAGATAATGCCTAAAAAAAGGTCAATAAAACAGGAAATACAGAGAAGAAAATATTCTGTATGAGCGTTCTCTGCCATTTCAATTATCAAAACTAAGAAGCATCTAGACAAAGTTTCAGAGATTAAGTTCCACATCTTTACTGCTAAATTTGGGTTCAGACATTCAGAGATCCTTTGTTTTGCTAAATCAAGTTTAAATGAACGTTAGCCAACGTATTTTCACAACATCATACATTTCTCCCAGCAAAGACTCATTCCCAACACAGCACCTTCCCATCACTGTCAGTTTTAAAACACACGGAATGAGGTGCCCTCTCTCTGCAGCTCTGCTGATACACAAAAAGCACTATCTGAGTACAGGAAAGTGTAAGGTTCCATGCAGTAAGGGTGACAAGTGTTAAGTCAACCTATTTTTAAAAAATCTAACTAATATTCAATATTACAGTCCAGATATCATGGGACAAGGTAAAGATCAAACAATATCTTCGAAAGCCACAAAAGGCCTGTGAAAATTATTGTTCTTACAATTTCCTGGCTTTGCAAGGTGTTTTAAATATGTAACAATAAACGTATGTCAACCATACCAACAGCCGCCTCCTAATTCTCAAAGGTGTGCATGGTGTTCCTATTAAGTAGTGGTTATACTGACCTAGAACAATCTATATTCGTCACAAGTTTACAAAGAAATCACAGCTCACAGTGAGGAAAATGCAGTTCACAACAGAGTCAGTGTGTCATGTTCTATAGAAACTGTTCCTATTCTAATCAGAAATCTGAAACCACCTCATCATAAACTGTCCTGAACAATGAACCTAAGTCTCTAATTCTGTCTCATGGGTTCAGCTAAGCTATTAAGGGTGTGGAATATAATTTGTAATCAAGTTTTCCCTTTTAACATTAAACAGGTAAGCCTTTGAACTCAAGGAACTTGCCAACTAATAGAAATTTGCTGTAGAAAAAATACTACTGTCAGTGTCCTATAGGACTGAGGAATACATTGTGCATGATCATGCATTTAAAAATCTTCCAACAGTATTCTCTTTACTAAGGTCAGACTCAGCACAACTTTAAAAATAGACTATTCTGAGGGCAAAGGGGATCGTATGCAGACGCAAACATCACAGCAGGCCTTCTGGGTGTACAGGATGCTATTATCTTGAGCTTGCTGACAATATACTTCCCTTTATATGGCAAGACCATACTTCTCTCATTACAGTTGCCCTAGTTCTTGAAACATCAAAGTTATTGTTCTGAGAACATCACTAATTTTTCCCTTAAAGCAAACACATAAGACAACACATAACACAAGAAAGATACTCACTAGCTATCTCTTTTTTGCCTTAAGATACACACTATTAGTTCCTGAAACCCTAAACGGCATTATGCTATAGATCATGGTTTTAAGTGAACTATAATTTTAAGTTTTTACTTCTACCTTTTTCCCTAGTCCAAATTTCTGTTTATATAGTACATTTTTACATTTTACAAAGGTAGTTATAAAAGAAGATATCTACAATACCAGGAACATCTGAGCCAAGTGGCTAGAAAGTAGCAGGCTAGATTGTTCTGCTTCATACTGGCAGAGGACACAGGTCAAGTTCAAATGAATTTGAGTTCTATTTATGAAATAAATTTTAAAAATTATTGTGGATTCTTCATACATCAAGTCATTAAATTACAGCCACAGCACTAAAATTTGCAGGTAACCCCTCTCTCTGCTTTCAGTTTCCTATTAATTTTTTTGCCTTCATTTTAGGTATCTTTTACACTTTATTCCTGACACATTTTTCTCTGACTTACAGTCAAAATGTTGACCCTGTCCCTTATGAATGAATCTGGTCAGACTTAATTGAAAATTTAACAAGTGAGCAAACAATTACTTGTGTACTTTTCCAGGCTTCTCTTCTCACTTGGGAACTGCTCTCCATATACATTTGCAAAGCAGTTCCCTCTACTATAGTATGTTAAACATGACCCAATGTTCAATGTGCAGACTCCCACCCACCCCAGATTGTTTCACCATACACATCTGCCTTGCTGTACTCGTTTCTCCTTTAAAGAATTTACAATCTTATTATAAAACCCAAATGCAATCTTCTAATTCTCTGTACATTCAGCTATTAACACAACAGGCTTCCAATGCATGACTGGGTCTTTTAGAAACCACTATAAGACAAATATAACCACCACATCTACAGAATAAGAGGGTTTTAGGGACTCCACTTCCTTGATATAAAACAAATTTGAAAAATCATAATGCATGTTGTAAACACTAACTGGTAATGTTGACTTCTAACTTTGAAAGGCTGTGACTATTATGTTCCCTATCTTAAAAGTTCCATTGCTGAAATTCTATTTGATGTAAACAAACAGAATCATTCAGGTTAGAAGGGACCTCTGGCCATCATCTACTTCAACTGCCAGCCAAACCAGACACAATTGCAAAGGTAGATCAGAGTGCATGGGCTTTTGCTAGTTAAGTTTTAAATATCTCCAAGGATAGAGGTTTCACACAGTCTCCCTGGCTAATGACTTTGCCATTCTAATTCTGCATTTTTTTTCCCTTGTATCTGCTCAGAATGCCCTGCTGCAGTTGTGACCATTGTCTCTCATCCCTTTGCTATGCATCTCTAAGAAGAATTTGACTCTCTTTCTTTGTAGCTAATCTACAGATAGACAGACAGCTGACAACAGCAGCAAGGTACCCTCTCAGTTGAACAAATATACATGCATGTATTTAAAGCTAAATTTTGTTCAATTGCACTTTCCAGGAGCAGCTGATTACACATAAAAACCCTAATGTTACATTCATGAATACAGACTAATATAATTTCCCTAGAAAATATAGTGATGATAAGGTTAATTATAATTTTAAACCTGATAATTTGCCATTCCTTTGTTTTTGCCTTTACTAACAGGCTGAAAAGAAACAGAAAACAAGGCCAAGACTCTGTTTATTACATGCAGAAATATTCATGTCCATAATATACTCAGCACAGGTCAAGACCCATGCTTTTTCTTCCAACTTCACCAATTAGATGGGAAATAAATATTTTTTAATGTGTAAGCAGAATTCACTTTGTCAGCATATGTATAGCTCATTGAAAGATTCCTAGAAGTAACATTCTGCAGTAAATATTTATGGTTGCTCATAATACAACTCAGTAAACTGGCTTAGGAGAAGTTATTACTATAAGATATGCAGTCAGCTGTGGCAGTATTTAAACTATAACTTGTCCAAGAACACTGTATGAAATATCCCATGTAATAAAATATCACCTCAGTACTTCCCAGATTGTACACAAAATAAAACAGTCTAACTACACAAAAGGCTAAAATGTATTTAGGCATCTTTCTGCATACTCCAAAACTACAGAACCAATTACATTTAACAGCTTATGTCCAGGACTTGAAACCTAGGATGCAGTAATTTTTCTTAAACAGCGAAACTGATATTTTATTTTTTTTTAAGCACTGCTGATTCATGGTACAACATCCTACGTACATTTCTCTGTTGAAGCTTTTATGCTGTTGCAGGTAACAGAATTTAGCACTGGAATAGGCATGACTTGATGTTAAGGAACTGAGTATCTTTGAAAGAGAATGGTGTCATAGGAAAAGAAAATCTCCAGAACTGTTCTAGAGAAAAGATTTTTCATTACTCATTTTCTAAGTATAGAACCATTTCTTCATAATAGAAGTTGATAGAGCATCTTTAGACGCGAAATGTATACCATTCACAATTCAAGTAAAGCAATATGAAAGCTAAGATCTTAATCTAGTAAGAAGTTTATCTTAAACTGAATCTAGTATTTCACCAATTCAGCACTCAGCATTTCATCAGTTCGGTGGAACCTAAGTTTAAGTACTTTGATAGGTTATCTTCTTTAGGAATGGTGCATAGGCTTCCTCAAGTCCTTTATCTTCAAGGAAAGGAAAATACTTTATTTTCAACAAGCTATCAGTTTACTTACAGTTTAACAATCCTCTAAAGCTTCAACCTATCTGTTCAGCTGAGTACACATTCAAAAATTATGGTCCATCTATATTTATCATAATCTAAAATACACTTGGTATTTTCATGCAAGGATAACCATATGGATACCCATTACTTTTTTCATCCTATACCATCACAGATGTTCAGCCTGAATTTAGTTAAGGAGGTGTCTAATCTGAATACCATATAGAGAGAGAATGCTGGAATTCCCCATTAGTTGCCAAAACAGTCATGTTTCTTGCCACTTCCAGCAATAAGATTGTGTAGCCTCTTTCACTGACTAGTGAAACTTTTCCTAGCTCTAGGTACCTACAAGCACTGCCAGTCATGAATAACCAGTAATTACTTCTCCGCGGCTGGAAATGTACTGAGAAAAAAAATTATCAATATTTTCCTATCAGAGTTGTCAAATTTTCTTAAGGTTAAAGAAAAAAAAAGTTCAGGAAAAATACACTGTTACCTTTCTGTACATACATCGCAGCAGGCATTCATATCACCAGACTCTGCTGAAAGCAAAGCAAGTTGCTAGCATCTAAATAATAAATATTTCAAAAGGTAAAAGTGACATTTTTGTAAATCAAGGCAGGTTTCAAGCTCCTTTTGTTCAACATGACCTTCTCAGGGCAGTCAGCCATCACACTGTAAGCTAGAGTTACAGGATCAGAGACAGCTTTCCAGCCATTCAAACCATGGCTGTAATTTCTGCAACATTTCAAGCAGCTGTCCACTTAGACCCAGCATCTCCAACATACTATGACTGTCCGTCATCAAGAATATCAGGAAAATCTATTCTATGCTGTTCAGTTTTCTATTGAATAGAGGCAGGTAGAGGTCATTTTGTTTATTAAAATAGGGGTTTCCCCCTTCTCTTCTTCATATGCCTGATCACTAAAAAGTGAAGTAGAAATAATTGCATCAAATGAGAAAATTTTTTTTTTTTTGAGATTTAAAATTACTGTTAACAGCCCTCCTTCTGCACAACATAGGTCCTCCTTATGTATTAATAAGCTGCTAACACCTTATCTGACCATCTTACAATTTAAAGATCACAACAGAGCAAGTTTTTCTCCCATCTTTCTTGATTTCTAAAGTATCATACATACATATACATATATATATTTGGATGAAATTTCAAATGTAACTTGCTTTTATTATTCCCATTGTAATCTGGCTGAGTTGCAACATAACCATAACTCACAATTATTCTAATGTAAATACACATGGGGCAATTAAAAAAAAAACCCCATACTTAAAACAAGAGCTACAGCTCTGTACAGCTTTAATCTTGATGCTATTGAATTGGTACTGAGGTTGGCAAGACTGTAATTTCCCTCCACTTTCACTAGAATATGTCTTAGAGAAATTTTATGCTATTTATCTCAGCAGTAAATTCAACCAAATATCACAGACAGTGCATCTGATTTTAATTATTTTTGTCAAGTCCCTCAATGGTGCATTTTAAATAAAAAGCAAAGACTATACGCAGCAAAAAATCCCCAAAACAAAGCTGACAGCAAAAGACACAGTAATAGTGATTTATAGGTTTTCCAAGTTGTAGCCTTCAGCCACTCTAAGAGCAGTACCTCAGACAAGAACTGATGGAATTATCTTATTAATAGTAATTAAGATTAAATTATTTCCTAACTAATAGGAATTCACATTTTAAACAGAATTCCTGACAACCACACTGATGTCCATAAATTTATTCAAGGATGCTAACCAGAATAAAAAAAGCTTATTCAGATAATTATATCTTGTTATTAAACCTCAACATTTACTTTTAGACCCAAAACCGTTGATCTTGTGGCAGTGTTCTAGGTCCTCTTATATCCTATTAAGTACCTGATGTAGATTTAATAATTTTATCTGACATACGTTGCTGTGTACATAATGTACATAAGCTTAATGTTTGCTTTTGTCTAATCAGCTTAACTCAGTAAGCAATGAAGTAGTTTTTAGTAAACTTGCAATATGGTATTCTAATGGATACAGCAATAAACATTCAGCAACCAACACTTTGTTTCTTAATTCAATAGTAAGGCACTTAAATTCAAAAGCAAGGCCGATAAAATCAAAATGAATCAGAATATTAAGTCCTCACTGGCACCACTTTCAACAATACAGTAATATTCCCAATCAGCTATCACCTCCTTCACAAAAGGCCTAGGCCATTTAACTGACTTCCACATCATTAACTTTCCAGAAAATAAAATACATTTATTTATAATTCTCCAAGCTGCAATTTGACCACTAAAGAATCCATAAGCTATAACATCCATATATGTTGCTTTTTGGCCTATAGATTCTAGCCAGACTCTCTCCAGCAATGATTCTTGCAGTCAAATCTTGTAAATTTCCTACTCACATCCACAGACTTTAAATTAAATAACCATTACTTTAACCACAATTTATTTCCTCCACAACTGCTCAGTTTCCATACTTTTAGAATAATTGCCTACTTAAACCCATCCCGAGTGCTTCATAATAAAACTGGGGAACATGTACAGTATCTGAAAACTTTCTTTAGAAAATAGATTTTACTTACTTTATAAATATAAGATGCAAGTCTGAATATATCTACTCTAAGAATAGATTGTAATACAGATAATACAAGTAGAACTACATAGTTGATTCTTATCAGGAAAAGACATGAGGGGTTTTTTCCCAGCTAAAAGAACAGAATAGGGAAAGATTTCCTGAGGTCATTGAGGCACAGAAACTAAAGTGATTATTTAGCTTCTATGTCAGCACAACCTCCTTTGCAGTGTCCTACCTGCCAGAAGACAGATGACTTGGTACAGGGACCCAAGTACAAACAAAAATAGAATAGAAATTGGAAGACTTAAGAAGGTCAAGAAGAGGTATTCATAAAAGGTTGTTCAGTGTTTTAGTCAGAAAGAAGCTTTCTTAAAAATAATGCAAGAACCATTAAATATCCATTCATACTACATCTATCAGAATATAGTAGAAAGTCTTTTCATAATTACAACTACCAATTCTAATTCAAAGCAGTTCCTTCAGTAACTACTTAGTGACATTTTTTTTACTAGGCTAGTCTTATTAATGACATTCCAATTTTATTAATTATTATGTTTTCTTAAATGTTATTATTTATTTTTATTATTATTATTACGTTTTATTAATAGTATGCATTCACTTTGCACCATTTGAGAACTCTTTTGTTTCCGTCAACTGAACAGGACCACATTTCTTCAAAATTTGGATTATTCAGATTTGTGTGAATAGGCTGAAACTTGTTGAACCATCCCATAATATCATCACAGAACTACCTTTTCCAGTTCTCATTTCTGAGCAGACGTCAGCGAGGGACACAGTCGCAGAGACAACCTCATGCGCAGTACTTTGATTCTTCCTCCAGAATCCTGATTTGCACTGGATTTTTCAGACCTTAAACACACACAACCTTACACAAAAATACTCAATAGTTATCAAAAGTAAGGGAGTTTGCCAAAAGTCCTGGATATAATCTTACAGTCAGAGGAAGCCATGACAGAAGGCACCTTCTGTCCTTCATCAGGATAGCAGATAGAAGTATGCTTATTTTTAAAAAAACGTCAAGGAAATTTCTACATAAAAAATTGCTTTGTACTTAAAGCAATTATGCTTCTATATAAGAACTCACAAGAAGCTGACAAAATATACAACATTAATTTCCTTATTATTATAGCTGATCTTTAAAAACATTTTTAAATATACCGCCCATTTTCATTTCACTATTATAGTTCAAAACTTTAGAAGCATGTTACCATTCAGAATGTACAGAACAAACAGCATTGGTTCTCAATCTTTTTCCAGATTAAATCAGCACAGCTATCTTTATTTAACACATAAGCACACATTTTAAATTAGAAATGGAGGGACACCTGGCAACCTACCCAGGAAGCAGGTTCCCACTCTCAGCCACACCTTGGAGAAGGTGTTCTATTTTAGAAGTAACACAACCTCCAAAGGCTAATATTAGTATCTGTGAATATTTGCAGCTTTGAAATTTCATCATTCAAAGTCTAACAACCCTATTTATACTGCAGTCATGGTTAACTCCTTTGTTAACAACCTATTAACCAAGTAAAGAACAAGACAAAGCCCAAGTTTTTATTTATCTAAAAAAAAAAAAATTAAATGTCTGAATTAATACTCTCGTGTCTTCATTTCAAAAGCTTACTTAAATTCTGTCATATCCTTAAAATACCCATTCTAGATACACACTCTGATTTTGCAATCTTCTACATGTTGCAACAACTTTTTTGTACATTAAGACAGGAATTTTGGAATAAAAAGAGGACATAATTTTATAATTAGGATATAAAGGTACACAGTAGTAAAATAAATTCTAGAGCTATAAATGACTCTTTGGTAACATGTTTTTATAACAATGCCTACATTTATACACAGTAGAAACCAAATGACATGTAGGTAAGTTGGCAAAATCCTCCATTAATACGCAATTGAAGAGCATGATCTCCATTAGTACCAGGAAGCGCAGTTGCAGCATATATTCCCAAGGACCTGCATGAGCTGCACGACCCCCGCTGTGATGCATACCACTACAGCTACAATGCTGTTGGCAACTCAGACTTTACAGAGTGAAACCAGCTGGGAGAAGGCAACTTGTCTTATTACTCATTCTGCAGTATCTGATGAGAGTTCTGCATAACTGCTGGGATCTACCTCAGCAGAGCAATTACAAAATAGAAAGCCTATTTGACCACAAAAGTTATTGAAAGATCAAGGTCTGCCCAGCAAAAATATGCATTCATTTATCTTTTAAAGATGACCTCTTTCCACATGACTATGTTCTCTGTTTGAAGTTAAATAAATGCATTTCCAAAACAAAATAATAAACACTTTTTTTTTGCATCAGTTTAAGAGATGCAAATAATACTAAAAAAAAATACTAAAGGTAGTATTCTGGAACACATCATAATGGATACTCTTGATAATTAATTGATAATTGATAATTAATAATAATTGATAATGAAAAAATATTCCTGTTTTGCTTTTTAATTTATTAAGTCCCAGTAATACAGCGGTATCTAAATAAAGCACTCAAGCAAGTGATCAAATAAAAGATTATATTAATTTCCCTTAGTTCTGAATCAACTTAAAATTCTGAGTTCAAAAGTTATAACGTGTAACATCAAGTGCTCTTAATTCTGGTACCAATAAGGATGAGTTGAACCTAAAATTAAAAAGATTCCCTTAAAATGTCTTCTAAAAAGCTGAGGTAAAATTTAACTATTTGTAAAACACTACACTACAAGTAAGCAAATCCTTCTTTGCTACCAACTTATTCTTTCCATTGGTTTTATCTGACTAGTTTTACACTTTTAAGGACTAATACCATTCTACATATTATGTCTAAAACCAGGTATATGCACATGTGTGTTCCTACAGTGACTAATTTCACAGCTGTGGTTGTGATGCATATTTACATCAGATGCAGAGGCAGGGATGGACAGAGATACATGACACATTTCCATAAACGTGCAGTCTTTACTTAAGACCTTAACCAGGCATTAACACCGCCAAGTGCTTGCGGACAGGGTGCTCATTTGTAATCAAAGTCAGCAAATAACAACATTACCTATGTTCAAGAACTAGACTGGATGAGCAAGGAAAAGCTTTTGGGTCTGCAAGCAGTGTCACAAGCATCATCACAGGCTGACTGATCCTCTCTTGGGGTATTCAGAGCCACCAAACCTAACTCATCTCTTTGCTCTGAAGTTTGGCTGCTAGCCATCTGCTTAAGCAGGACTTTGCCAGTTGGGATCTCAACAATATCTTTTAAGAGTTGTGATATGAACAGCACTAGAACAACACAGTATTTCTGATGATATGAAGAAAGCAAAGAGCTTGGATGGCCCTGGTCAAGCTGCCATTAAGGAATATTTTACCTCAGCTCTTTCTTGTTCTGCAAAAGACCATCCTCCCACAACCTCATAACTATTTTCTACTATGACTTGGCAAAGAGGAGACAGTGGGTAAATGCTAAGCAGCCAAGTAGGATATGAAAGAAGGTTTACATACCCATCTGCCTATCACAGTCACACCAATACTTTCTCATCTGAATTTCTGACAGGAACAGAAAAAGCAGCAGCTGATGGGAGACTGGCCTTCCCTGTTTCCTTGCTTAAATCAACCAAATTGTCTGCGGACCACCAAGTATAATACATGCATGCAGGGTATCTATTCAATAGTGAGTTATAGAAACATTGTTAAACAATCAAAATGGAAAGGATAAAAACATTAACACATTTACACAATAAAAGCCTCATGTACCAAAAGTTAAGTCTCAAATAAACTCACATTGGTACAAAATCACATCCAGATACTATATCCTACAAGTCTTTACAGCACAATTAAAAACATTTCATTACAATAAGCTAGTAGGCCAAAGCTGCTCCTAACAAACCCGCACCATGAAGCACTTATAATTTAAAAGTTGTTAATGATATATAAAATATCCTTCAATATTTCTGTATCAAAAATATTCAATATATTATTTTAAAGTTGTTTTAACTTCCTTTGTACTGTTCTTAAAATGATTTTTTAATTTTCTTCTCCGGTTAGTCAGTGTATTTCCCCAAAGATTAAGAAAAACCTCAGTACAGTACATAAATATATGACTTCTTTCATGTGGGTGTACATAAGCTCCACAAAAAATACGCAGAATTTTCAAAACATACAAAAAACCCCACAGTATTTAAAATACTAGTTATCATGTCCAAACATATAGCAAAGTTAAAACAATCAATGCAGATGGCTCAGATGGTATCACAGATCTTCAAGTAGTATGATAAGAATGAAATTATTCTGTTTTCCAATCAGACAACATGCTCATCTTCTGTTCAGTCTATTAATGACTAATCAGTTACATTCACCATTTTAAACTATCACCAGACCATGACTTGGGCAGAGGGATGCAACACACAGGCAGAATCAAATTTTACAAGCAGTCATTATGTGACTTGAAATTGGAGTCCTTTTGCAATATTAGGTGTTGAAAACATGAATAAATTCATATTTGTAGCTAGACCATTTACAGACAATCTTACATGCCAGAAAATACAAGAGACCATAAAGCAAATTTTAAGTTTCTAACAAAAGACTACATGAAAGAGTTTGCTTTAAGAGCTGGTAATGAAAATTGTCATACAAATTACCACTAGACTGAAGAGGTAGGCCAAAAAAATGGGACCATTAGAAGAGATATATGACAAAACGGAAGCCAGATAATATAGCTTCCAAAGACAGTTCTGTTATAATCTACATATTGTGCATTTCACTTACAAAACTAAAACCTTAAACTTAAACTATCCAAGCATGTAGTATGAGAATGTATTATATCATTGTGTCAGTTATGCACACTTTGACATTCCATTTCTCTATTATATTAAGGCTGAAATAGTTTCTGTCCTTTGTTAGTCTTGAATATTTTTAACAGCAAAACACTGCCACCTTTTGGCTCGATACATAGACCTCTCCGTTGTAATTGTAAACTTTTTTTTTTTTTGCTACATTTGTCCTTTATGGAGACAGTTGAATTCCTGTGATCGTATTTAACATTTTATTCAGCAGTAGCCAGATTTCTCCGGCAGAAAAAGAAGTTATTACTAATTGATGAAGAAACACTTTTTCTTACAAATGTGAGTGCATGGGCAAACAGCTTCAAAAGTATACTCCATTAAGCCACGTAATGTTTTGTCTATTTTCTCTCTTTATCCCACTGCTCTCTCTTCTTGGCAGTTTTGGTACGCATACACACTGTATCACAATCTTTTACCACCACATTCCTTTCAAGTGAAAGCCTGACAATACATTCTTTGAAAATCTGAGTTTGAAAACTGATTATAGGAATAAAAATAATGCATTATTAAAAAATGTATGTTCCTTGTTCATATATATACTTACAGTATCTTAGATTAAATACTGATAGCTCAATATTTATATAAGCATGTACTGAAATATATGCAAAAGTACTTACACCAATGACACTATGTCCCCACGTTGTACATCATAATTTCGAATGCTCCAGTGGTTTAAGAGTACTACATCAGATGCTTGTCTTCCCCCAGGATTCAAAGAAGGCTGACAAGGGGAAAAAAAACCAAAACAGCTTTAGATCTACACTTCCTCTATGAATCCTCCACCTAACCCTCATTCTATCAACAGGTAAAATCCATTAAAATCAGTAAAGACGTATCCACTTGCGATAAGAGGACCAAAAATCTTGTGTTCTGGGAAATACATTTATTAAATGCCATGTTAAATGGCATTAATTTATAACAAACTGTAGTTCACATCTTTCAACGCACTACTGCATGCAAATTAAATTGCACCGTATACATACTTATGACGAGCCCAATGAAAAGAAGTGATTGCCTTTATTGCAAATCATTTAATAGTAAAAACAAAGGAGAACCAAGAACACAAATTCCCAGATAAAGCAAACTTTCTGTAAGCATATTACTGCTTATACAAGCATAACACACTAAAAATGGAATATGTACTTGTAACAATACTAATCTCAGCTCCCTTTGCAAAGGGAAAAAAGCCAAACCCTACACCTACAGAAAACACTGACACTGCCTTCCATAACAGGATACAAAGAAGTATGAACTCTCATAGAACCATACAGTTAAATGAGACTGTTCACTAATGTCAATATTAAAATAACCTAGTAATTAGTACAAAGCGTTAGGAGGTACATGGAACCATACATAATTATTTTGTGTGATGGGGTACAAAACCAGGGTACCTGGTCAACGCTGGCTCTGAGTTAACCCACCAGAAACAGCAGAGGAAGGAAGTAACTTCCACAGCACTGTTGTCATTGATTTTTGCAGGGGTTATTTCAATACAAATTCTCCTTCTATTAGACAGAAAGCATTTACAAGTAATCCAGGCTAAAGTCTTTTAATAGCTTATTTCTCAGTAAGGTTTTTCAGACTTTTCTAATACAATTACAGTTTTACCAAGTTGGCTAGCAGATGACCTCTGATTTAGACTCTAGAGTTGGCTGACATATGTAATAAAGAAGAGTGTTGAGACTAGGCAGCCTGTCATTTATTGGTATGATACCTGCAGTATTTGCTAATTTTTTTTTACTTTTTTGTTTTTTAAGAAGAGGTTTTCAGTGTTCACCTTTAAATATAACTTGGCCCTCCACATGTACCACCAGACTTTCACTGCTGAGATTCCCCTCCCGAGAATGACTGTAGCTTTGATGAGGAAACCAATCAGGATATAGGATAGAAATTAACTGTTCTCAACACAAGCTATTACAGTGTTAAATTTCATTGTATTTTTAGTCAGTAAAATTGTGCTCCCAAACCAGGATACACACTTAGAATTTATTTTTAACTTCAAAAGCAATTTAGAAGTGCTGCTTTTGTTTTACTACAGTTTCCCCAATCATCTCTTCTTTGCTAACCAGATCAGGTGATGAAGACTTACTTCAAATGGGACTTGTGAAAAACTACCTTTTCAGTGTTCCAGAAAAAGTAACATGCCATGGGCCTGAGTAGGTGTAATTGACAGGAACAGGAACAGTAATGAATATGATAGGTGAAAAGAATAAATATGTCAGGGTGGAAGGAAGGAAGTGACAAAATAATTTTAGTTGAACATCAGACTAGGCTACTTACATTTTGAGCTGTGGACTATAGGGCAAAGTTCTAGCCAAGTAAAGTCTGCGGATCAAAGCAGATCACCTTAACATTCACAGAGATATGGTCCAAGCATAAGCTATAAATACATTAACACTCATGACTATTATATCTACTAGAGTCTATGCCTTGCAAGAGTCAGATAAACGTCAACCAGAAGCTAATTAGCAGATATTTAATTACTATTTTTTTAATCACAATTTTCTAGAATTATGTTCCACCCTCATAGCATCTTCCACCAAAGGATAGTATCTTCACATACAAAATATTTATGTACAAATCCACAAACAATTCACAGTCATACTCATTTTAACAATGCAGGCACACATGGGCCAGAAGCTAAAAATGATACTACATATAAGGCAGAGAGGCCAACCTTACTAAGCAGGAATCATGCATATGGTATATTCTCAAAAAGTAAAGTGCTTGGTACTCAAAAGTATCCACTTAAAGAGCGGAAGGAGACGATCAAAACAAATGGAAATTTAAAACCCACTGCTCCAAAAGATAATGTATTTCACAGCTGATACTTAGAAAAGATTTACATGAGTGTTCACAAACTTTTCCTCTCGACTAAATCTACATCAGCTTCATCTTACAGAAAAATACACCAGGTGCTGCATTATCCCAGTTGAATCCTACTGCCTTCTGTATTTAAACAAAAGAAATGCTTCAGAGTTTAAATGCATTTAGATATTGCACAGTCTCTCTAACTTAAAAGCACTCTAAATGTAATACCATATTGCTTTGCTGTTTTTAATCTATTGTTCATGTGGTATTGACATACAGAGTGGATATCCATCTCGTTACATATTAGAATTACGTTTGAGAGAAATATGACAATGTATTCTTTCTCTTTCCAACAAAACAACCTGACATATTAAAAATGCAGATGAAGTTACTATTTTGGTAGAAGAAATGTAAGGAAAACTAGGAGACAACTTTCATTTTACATCAAAATTGTATTTTTCCTTTTTTTTTTTTTTAAAGTCATCTAAATCCTTCAGTAAGTCTTTTTCTAATGTAAATAAAATAAATTGTGATGCCACAACAAAACGTACAGAAAGAATTTAATGCATTCTGTCTAGATACAACTTATTCCCCATGACATTTTTACAAGTAGTAAGGTCTCAGGTCTAGCAAAACAAAAAAAAACCATGTTCTGAAAAAGTAGCCAACAAATAGGCTCACCAGGGCTTTATTTTTATAAGTAGTGAAATAATACAGGGGCTTCTTCCTTCCCCTAGCGTGAGGCATTATAACTTGTTTGCCCAAGTTCTTGGCATAATAGCCTGCTACAAATGAAATGCACAGGTCTTAATTTAGAACTGTGGAGCAGAAGTCACAAAACATTCACTCTTTCCAATTACTAACTAATCTAATGCTAAAAGCATGCAAATTGAGATCCCCAGCCATATGATGAAGCCTCACAGGACATGAGGTTCCATAAGTAGGAGGGTAAAAGCATGCCCTTTTACTATAAATAATGATTAACTTGATAGTTGTTATGCTGCTAGTGAACACCAGAAGGTCACAACTGATTTGCTTACAGCTTGGGGAACAGAAAGAATATTCACATGAGCTCACAGGCTTAAGTACAGTAATCCTAATAATAAAGTTAGGAGAAACTGCCATAGAATAATAACAACTGCTATTATGCATAATGGAATAGAACATTGAATAACATTTGCTGCTGAAACAAGTGTGCTTCATCAGAGATCGCTGGTCAGGCTACTTGCTGTAATCCCTGGTATTGAACAGTTTACAATAGAACGTGCATATATAGTTGCACATACGCTGTCATCTTCCATGTCACTTGAAAACACTCCATTTGATTTAATGAATTTACAAAATTGTATATCCACAGGGGGTTCCCTTTTCCATATAATTACGTATGAAGAGTTTGTAATACAAGACAAGCAGTGAAACCCAATAGGAAAAAGAAAAAAAAAAAGAGCCCAAAAAAACAAAACCAAACATAAATGGGTATGAAGATATCCATATGATAACATTTTAAAGTACACATCCAGCATTACAGGAGGAGTCATAAAAAATCCACAACAGCCAATTATGAATGCATATTACCAGCTGTTTGTGTCACTTACATTCAATGCTGTAAACAGATTACAATTCACCTGAAACTCACTAGTAACAAAATGCTAGACAAGCACATCAATCTGTAAAATCCTAAGCAACAAAACCACCTCATGTGGGAATTTAAAAAAAACAGTAATTTTGGAAAAAGAAAAGGTAATGAAACAATTAAAAAATGTTAAATTATGAACTGCACTAGTTCACTATTATTCCCTATAGGTTAGAGTTAATACTCATATACACTGAAGTCAGCGCAAGTGAAAGAATTATGACACATAGCTGAAAGCACTGTAGAAACACAAAATCAGCTGGAGACCATGAAATGCATTTAGTCTGTCTTAACTGGTTGGGAATAAATCAGAAAATTTGTATTTTCATTAGAACCTTTTTTCAGCATGCTTGCCAGGGTGTCAAAAACTATTACCAACATCAGGAACTATGAAGCAACAGTAACACTGGTCCAAAAGAAAAACAGAAAGTGAGGGGGCGAGAGACTGTGCAACAGAGAACGTGGGTAGGAGAGCGATGTGACACACAGAGATTTATTCCTTGCTTCTTGTCAGAACTTTTAATTTCAGGCTCAGCAGGAGCCACAATGATGAGTACACAAAGCCAGCTATACATTTTAGAGGTCTATTACAAACAAATTCTTGGGAATCATAGGATGATATCTTCAAATTGAGACAATAAGATATCATTGGAAGGATGTGATTGATATATGACTACATGCCGACTGAACTTCACTCTCCCTCATATCCATAGCTTTCAGATACATTCAACATAGATCACCCTTCAGAGAGCACAGTAAATGGATGGAATTGCAATGGGATGACCAGTGCTCCTTCAGCTACTCTGCAAGAGAGGTATATTTTCCTTGTAACTATGTCCCTGTCAGATTTGGTTAGGTGTCTAATAAATCTTGGCAAGGAAATTAGTATCTTATTAAAAGCACTAGAAAGTATTTTTTGTAGTCTGAAAAACATTCAGATGCAGTTTAAATCAAACTTCTATTTCAGTGTGACAGTCCAGAATAAAACCAGAAAGAGAATTTCACAGACACTGAGATGTCAGTAAAACCAGAAATCTCAGCTTTCAACCTAGCTATACTTCAATGAACAGAGGAAACGTGTAGTCAACAGGCACATCAAGCGAAAAGCTTAGATTTTAATCACCCAGTGAATATATATTGCTTTCCCCAGCCACTATGAAGAGTGCATATCCTTCTTTGTCAGGCTGAATAAATCTGAGCAAATAACTGTAGTGTTTTTTCAAATCTTCCACAGACAAACCACAGTTAACTATATGCCCTTCAAGTGAGTACAGAAGTAACACTCCAGAACAATACCAGAGCACACCCTAATACTTGAGGCTTTGACTTCAAAGGAAACATAAAACTGAGGTCTTGACCAGAGGGGCTCAACAGACTTGTGGAGTAGGGAAATCTAGAAAAAGGTTTTCCAGCTTCCAAGAAAAAATATTCAAACAAGAATGCATGTTACACAGAACATTATGTCAGAGACAGAAAACAACAAGCAAAGAAAGGCAATGTGGCATGCTAAAAACACAACCCTTTAAAAATTAAATGCTCAGGTCATGCTCGGGGCCAGGGAGTGGGTGCAGAAAAGACAAACAAACCCAAAACAAAACAAAACACAAAACCATAACATAAAATCCAGGATGTATCTGCATCCTGAATGCAGCACATGGTTCTAGGTCCCGACAAAGGCAAAAAAAGGGGAGATGGGAAATGAGAGAACTGTATCCATCTGGCTGATTTTATACTTATCTAGATGCTGTGGTTTATATTTTCCTCTCTCCTGTGTGAAAATAGTAAAAAAGAGAATTAAACTGGTTTTCACAGTTTCCCACTCCTCCTTTCTAGAGGAAATTTCTGGCTTTGCAGCTGTAGGCCCTGAGATCCTCCTATCTTTGGTCATCAATGATATTCAGAATAACATTCATTAAAAGGGCAAAGGTAACTTATGTTACACTTAACTTCTGGTCTTGGATTGTACAATTACTGGAGTCAATGATTTTACATTCATCCCTGTTCCTGAGGTGAGAGCTGCGTTCTAGACCAGCTGAGGTTTCTTGACAGAGACGAAACATCAGATTATAGACTGCCACATAAAGCACAATGCCACCTTGCCATTCCCTCCTCCCCACCACATGCTTTTTATAGCATTAAACACAAATCAACCAAGCCCAGGTTCCAGCCCAAGTTTTGTCTGTGTGAACGCTGCACAACTCAAGCCCCAGCAGCTGGTCTTCACTGCTGTGAAACCCCTCTTCAAGGTTCCAAGCCAATTCAGATAGTCAGAAAAGAAAATTCTTGGCAGCCAAGAATCAAATCCTTAGTTTCTACTAATTGGAATGTTGCAACATTGGAACAAAATAAATTATAGTTATCAGTGGTGATGCACAGCAATATGCAGTGCATGTAATTTAATGCAAAGTAACAACACAAAAATTGGCTGTTACCAAATGTATTTTTCAAGCCCAAATAACAGAAGAAACAAAGTAGCTGTTTGCTATCATGAGTGTTTATTTATCTTCTAAATGTTACATAGCCTATTTACATTTATTGGCTTACACTGTATAAACATTCAGTATAACCAAAGTAAAAAAGTGAACTGATACTTATGTCAGGGTAAGCACAGGTATTAATAATAGGTTCATGCCATTTTCAATATTCTTCACTGAAATGGTGCCATACTTGTCTTTTACTAAAAGCAAGTTTAGTAAGAACCAGTTTTGCCTTACAATTACTATAATATAGCTACTAAAAGTTAATAGTCTCTTTGTGAGTCATCAATTCAATCCCAAGAGACGAAAGGTAGTGCTGAAAAAACATTTTTTTATTTCTAAATGACTAGGAAGATAGGAAAAAAATACATATTCTTAACACTACTTATTATTTATTTTCCTTTTACTGAGACAGAATTTTGGCAAGTTTTATTCTCAAAAGCTTTTCTTTTCACATCATAAAAGTATTTATTTAAGAAAGTCGAAATTCAACTATTCCATGCTACAATGTAGTCATTTAATAACAACTGAGAAAAAGATCTTTTTCTACCTTGCTATTGTCAGTGCACAGTCACTTTTTAATTTCCTGACAGACAAAAGATATTTCCAACAATACCTGCATTGATGCTCCTTCCACTCTTGCTACACAGGCAACTCTATCCAGGAAAGTCACGGTTACAGGAACAGCAACAAAGAAACCTTTAAAAAAGGCTTTAATGTATCTCTTCCCCAAACCCTGAGCCTGTGCCATCATCTGGAAAACATGAAGAAAACGGAAAACAAAGTTGTTATAAAATAAATCTTAAGTAACAACATTGCAACAATACAACAAAGAGCACTTCAGAATAAATTGATTATAGCCACAGGGCCGGCGGGGGGTGGGGGGGGTTGGGAAACGTGCACATGGCAATATAAAAGAACAGAAGTCTTCACTAGAATTTGTCTACTCTACAAAAGAGAGCTTGATACTTGACATTTACCCTTTAGCTCATTTGACCATTTCTTGTGATCCTCTGCTAGCAGAAGTACTTGATAAAAATGACTCGATAACCATTCAGCTAAGCAAGAATCAAACGGATAACCAGACAAAATCTAGAGAAAAAAAATCAACTAGATTGAAACAACCAATTACAGAGCATTCAGTCGGAGTTCACAACGAATTCTATAATTTTCTCTGCATACAATGGTAATTATTAATCTGTGATGCTTCAAAGATGGATTGTGTTATGTAAGGAAAAGCTATTTGCAACGTATTACCATTTCTTTATTAAATATTTTCACACATAAAAATTCACAAATGCATCATCTCTACACTTGTGGTAACTGTAAACATGTAAAATCAATTCAAACTGTCACATATATCATTCAGACACACAGTAACATAATGACTCCTTGCTCACTACATCAGAAAGTTAAAAGCATATTGGCAGACTGAGCAGCTAAGTAATGACACCTGGGACTATTCCACTGCAACTCACCATTTAGTATGCTATCTCCCATCTATTTATTCAGCTCCAAATCACTCAACGTTCTTGAAAAATACCTACAAAGTACATTGAAACACAAGTTGTTGGATTGTGTTAGTTCTGCCTCCAAAAAGCAAGCTGAATATCCAGGTACTGCTGCAAAGGTACACGACTATTTCACATAACTGCAGTTTCACTACATGAAATGCTGCTCTTCACCTATTGGCAAATCTAATTTAAACTGTTGTTTCCACCTAATGAATCCCTGGTAGACCCCACACAAGATCAGCCTGTGGAGTCCCTGCTCCGTCTATCACATTCTAACTCTGACAAGCCAGTAATAGAAAACAAACCAAGCCCTAAACTTTTGAGCCTTTCAGTGTGTTTACATTCAAGGACACAGAATAATTTTTTCAACCAAAACAATGGAAAACATAAATACGTGCAGTTTTGTTCAACCCTCTTACAGAATATTTAGGATTTCACAATATAATCATTTTTTTTTGTTGCACTTTCAGAAATATGGACGTGATGAACTATGTATAAGCAAAATACAAATTCAAATCACTCTGATGAAACAGTACTTAAAGCAGTATTTCTGTCACAGATATGGCTTCTTAATTCCACAAAGCATTAAACTTGAGAGGAAATCCAGTTCTACAAACCAAGCCATCAGCATATTCTTCACTAAAATTCTTTATAGACATTAATGGCTTTGCAATGACAAGATCTGTCTTCTAAAAGACAGAAACATCTTTACTATTACTTCCAACATTCACAAGGTTTTAATTTTTATTTATTTTTTTATATAAAGTGGAAATACTTCACCATCATCTAACTCTTCCTCATAAGTTTTATCAAGTCTGAATGTACTTAATGCTTGTAATTTGTTTTATTTTCTTTCTGCTCATTCCATGAAAATATTTTCGATTTGCATCAACAGTTTTCACAAAAAAAAAAAAAATTGAAATATGTTGTGAAACAGAACAAAGACCTCATAAATTCAAAAGAAATGTTAAAATGCTTTACTTTCAGCTTACCATTAAAGAACCTGTTATTGGTATCAATCCACCAAAAGATGTATTACCTCAATCAGCAACAATTTACCTTTAGAATTATTCCACATAAAAACAGAATCTCTAAAAATCAGGGGTTTGTCTACAATTTAACAAACTATATCATTTCACACAGCTTAACACCCTTCTCTCAACTGATTCTGAAATTCTGGCTTGAATTCTACTCCTCTGCTACAAGGTCTGTCATATCTCAGACCTCCCCCACTCTAACGTCAGCCTCAAAACACAATATTGAGCCTTGCCCACAAACATATCCACCATGTTCTCTACAGACATTCTTTTAGCTGAAAGACATTGCCTGACAGACGTATCACAATATGACTGATTTGAAACTTTAAGAAATCATATTATTTTACTTATTTTTTTTTTAAATTCCTCATAGTCAAACCTATTTTTCATTAATAATGAAGCATGAATGATCACCCCATCCCTTTTACTAAATACACCCACAGATCTTGTTATAAACTTCATGCAAAAGCCCTATGCTGGTATCTACAGAAAAATCTAGTATCTGAAGAAAAGTAAGTGGTCAGACTGCCCACAGGAGACCAATCATATGCTCCTGGAACTACAAGCTAATTAATAGTGACAGAGAATCTAGCAATCAGGTTAAGAGTTAAGACAAAATGCTTCATTCTCAGTACACCACTTGGCCAAGGCAACACGAAGAGTATTAAGTGGCTGTGGCCAAAGCTGGGAGTTCAAGGTCCTACTTCTGCATTTTTGGACACATGCAGTATTACAAGCACAGTATGAATACAGGATGAGGGGGGAAAACAGCAACAGCTCCCCTACAAGCAACCAATTCGCAAAGCCACCAAAGCCAGCAACAGCTGTTATGCTGAAAGACTTCTATACTTGCCCTGAAATTAATTCTTTCTTTCCATCCTTCCTTCCTCCCCTCCTCTACTAGGCAAGTGATCAAACCACTAGTTTTATCTTCCATCCACACCAAGATGAATCCTTCATTTCCAGTCACACGCTACATTCTGAACGTTTCCTGGTTCCCCACCTCCCGTAGCTTTTCCTAAGGTACAAACTGAGCAGGCCCATAGCGTACTGCAGAAGCCCTTCTTCCCGAAGACAGTCATGCATGCACATTTTAAGCGGTTTGAAAAGAACTTCTTAAAAACAAATCTGTCTTTAACCTTAAGTCCTTCCATACAACAAAACATTTTTTACAAAAGGGTAAGAAGTTACTACATGTCAGTATCTCATTGAACAGTGTGCACATTTTTGTGAGGCTTATTCCATAAGCTTTCCCCTTCAAAAAGCACAGACAAACATTTATCATGGGATAAGTATATATGCACATGCAGAGTTGCCATGCAACTGTTGACACAATAGTTCATCATCCAACTACCAAGAGGGGCTTCAAGTTGTCTGGCATCACCACAGGGGAAGACCTTGAACGTAGGCAACAGAAAGACAGCTTGCAGCATTATCTTCTACCAGTAACTGTACACATGAATGGATAATCTTCAACTGATATTGTTTGATTAAATTAAAATTTAATTTAAAAAAATATTGTTTGATTAAAATGTGCAGTGTTTTCTTAGACGGTCTTAGGAGAAAAGAAAGGCAAAAAGTAATAATAAGCATTTACTGCAGTCACAAGAAAGAATTTAGGGTAGTCAAAGAAAGACACAAAGATCCTTAAAATTTTTTTAAAAAGAAAATAATTTTCTGGTTGGAGTATTTGATTAAAAATAAAGGAAACAGACAGCTATCACTTCTGGAGATAATATTCTGCTCTTAGAGATTATATTTTATAACCTCATTGTGCTCTATTTAGCTTTTCTCTTGGAAAACATACTCAGTTGGAAAAAATCTGTGAAAACCTCTGAAGGAAATACTGCCACAACTTTCTAATACTTCAACTTAATACATTTTAACTATACTATAGAGAAAATTGTATTTATAATATAGAATTTTTGTATTTATACTAATTTCAAAATTTCACTATATAAATATATTAGACATGGTATGTATAGTAGGAATATATATTTCTATATCAAATTAATATATGGGTTCAATAAAAATGCATAAATAACAATTTTGCCTGTCATTTGTATACAAAAATATATACATCCAATATTCAAAGTGAATTACAAATTTTAACAAGGTTGAAATTACTATTTCCAAGTCTCTAATCTACTTTATTTTTAGAATCTGAGGTAACACCATTGCTTCTAATGCTCCTATAAAAAACATTTTAATTATTTTTTAAAGAAGAATATCTTCCATGATGGATCATCAAGTTTTTTAACAGATTTAAATCTAAACACGTAGAATCTGAGGAAGTGTTCGACAGTAACACCCAACTAAAATGTTAAGAGCAAGAAGCTAATTATTTCATAGGTAAAGATATACTAACAAATTTGAAAGATGCAACATTATTTAATATATGAACACAAAAAGATGGTAATCTTCTATAGTATTTAAAAATTTTAAATGCATCAAAGTAATAAACCAGTAATTAACAGTTGTTAGTTTTAGAAAACATTTGAAAAAATTAAGATCTCTGTGAATTATCAGTGTTTAATGATACTCCACGTGCAGTATCTGGTTTATGCTGACAGCAGGTTTAAAGGTATGTAAATTAAGTAAACCAAGGACTCTTTGCTGAAAAAAATAAATTTCACCAGCACAAACTTCTGGATCTCTGCCCAGTCAGTGATGCCTTCAGTAAGTTCAACAGATCGCAACACTTAAAAGATGATGCAACAAAACCAAACATATAAAACATAGAAAAAAATTATTTAGGCATGCCTATACTTTTCAGCACAGCGTTTGTAAATTACACTTAATTTAGGAAGAAAAAAACCCCAACAGAGTAATTCAGTAGAACTGACAAACTTCAAAGCAGCAGCCTTGAAAACTTGTTTGAAATGGCAACGTGGACAAGAAAAATCCAAGATCAAAAATACTACCATACTGTAGGTCAAAGCATTAAGAATTTCACATTGTGCAGCTCAGAGATTAAGGCAGATGGAGCACAGCATTATCTGGACTGAAGTATTTGGTGCACAAAAGGTCCAGGGATTATAATGAGCCTCTTGTGGGTGCTACAACATATGGAGTAGAGATGCTATTTAGATAGCTCTCTATGTATAAAATGTTTATTTTTTCTTACACTTGCTTGCACATTAGAAGACACTGTTTATCAAACAGCCTGCAGAAAATCATCAAGTAACATTCAGAAAGCCCCAGGTTACAATATATTTGCAAATCTAGGTACTTTAAAATTACCCACAGAAGTATGATAGGAAAAATAGCTGTAAAAACAAGGCATTAGCAGTCATCCACAAAGAAAATAAAATGGCCCCTGATGTGCTTCTGTGAAGGAACAGGAAGGAGGAAATCACAACCTATTTGCAAAACAACTACCCAGCCAGGACTGCTAGTTAGTTTGAAATTACCTATTTGATTTAGGTAAGAGACTAGTAACTATACTACATACCATTTCATAATGCATTGAAATAACCAACTTCTTTGTCAATTGCAATATGCATTTTTCTGTAAATCAATGGCATCACATTAAAATTCAAGCATATATGGTCTGAAAACAAGGAATACTTTTATAACAGAAAATACCAAAACACATGAATGACCCTAATTCTATTGCATGCTATGAAATACAAAATTGAGCACAAAAGCTTTTGCTTTAAGACAGACTGGTACAACTTGAAGACAAGGTTATACCCAGTCTAACTGTGATGAACAGGTTGCTGCTCAGTATCAGAATTGGTGTGATCTTTTTAACATCTGCCTTTTCTACAGTCTTTCATGATACAAGACACAGCAAACTACTGCCATGCAGTCTGACCCTCATTTCCCACTTTAGTTGCACATTTCCATAACATTTACATTACAATGAGCATATACATACAGTACCAAGTACGCAGATTTTTCAGTAGGCTAACTTAATTCTTACAAACTTATCTAAGTACAGGCTGATGCACACAGATATGATGGTGATGAATGACACAGAAGAATCAAAATAGATTAGTCCATGTAAGTTTCCAGTTAAAAATAATCAAAAAAGATCAGTCCATTTAACTTTTAATTTAAAAATACTGCCTAGTTCCACAAAGAGAATTCCATCCTGGTATTATTCCACCATAGTGGTGACATGTCTATTCCATTAATGTATTTATACTCGACACACAGGTTTTCCTCACAGTAGTCCTCCACCATATTAATCTCCCTGTATCCCTCTGGCACAGCCATTAAAGAATACCACTCTACTGCAAATTTGGAAATGTCACAGACCATGGAAATGACTTTTATTTCTGAAGCAGCAAATCCTAACCCTAATCAGCACTTTTCAGTAACTACACATGTACGTTCTGCAATGCTCTGGTATCCTGTTTCTCCTGGGTTAGTCATTTTGTCCTGATACCTAGATATTTCACTTGTTCCAAACACAAAGCAGTAGATTTTGTTAGCCTCGACTCCACTGTGCACTGTTTTCTTATGCCTTAATTTGAATTAAAGCAATTATCATTTCCATGTAATAGCTCCCATCACTATGAGATATGCAGAATTTTTTCCAGTATACCACAATACAGAAAATCAACAGTAAAAACCCAGTTTTGTAATCTTTGCAGAGTCACAACATACACAGAGGTTCTCAGCAGCAGACAAATAAATAGATCAATACAATGAACTTTTGGCTAACAAACCACATCAGAACAAAAAAGCTTAAACCACAACAACCAGCAATATGAACCTGTCACAGAATTACTACTGGAGAAAAAATGTGGAACTGATTCTTCTTTTAACCTCATATTACTAGATCCCATCACTGGGATCTATCTTATGTACAAAGGCTCAGGGCACATGTTGGTTGTAACTGGAAAGAAACGCATATTGCTTATTCCTACAAATTAATTTTCTGTCTCAAGGACACAAATTTTACCATCATGGACAATCTTTTATTTCCAAACATTAATTTCACTCTTCAAACAAAGAAAAGTGGAAGAAAATGCAACTCTAGGTGAAAGTTGCCTTCAGCAATTAAAATAACAACCACTACAGAATGCAGAGGAGTCAGCAACCCCTCGGTTCTGACAACTTATTCAGGATTCCAATTTTACACACATAAGCAATCAAGAAAAGGAACAGCAATAGAATTACTTTTTTATGGGTACTGCAATACAAAAAAAGATCAGTAATCGTTACATCTCGAATCTTTTCAGAGCATTTAAACTCAAGATGTAATGCAAAGTCTACAACTACTATCACACAGGCGACTGACAAGAGTACCAGTTGGTCTAACATAAAAGATACAATAATTGTTTTTACTCATGTTTCTGTATCTTCAAAGAAACTAACAATCATTAGTATATAAAGGAAAGTACTATATTACATGAATTTCGGAACACACCTAAGTGATCAACATAACACATATTTAGCTTCTTGCAACTGACAACTGTATGTTGCCTTTCAGCTTAAAGATTCAATGCATGCAAAGTTAATTCTATCAATTGACTTGAAGTGCCCTTTACAAACAGCTACCAGCTGCTGTTATGTTTTGGTCTTGGGCAGACTGCATAAATAAGTTGTTGTTTCCAAAATCACTTTATTTGGAACTTTGATTCTTAATTCATTTGCACGTTTACCTAGTCAACTCCCTGGATTCTTTCAAGTACCATGAAACTGTCATGTTAGCTGTGGTTATCCACAATCAAACTTATGCAAAAACAACAACAGAAAGGAAACATTCAGTCAGTTTTAACCAAAATATATAATACAAAGTGTTTGTATAATATTTAATGAATGGCCTAAGAATAACAGCATTCCACTCAAAACATGAATAGTCAGAAACAAACTCTAGAATTTTTTGCATTTGGATAAAGAACAAGTAAGTTTAGTACAGAACAGGAAAGTTTCTTCTAGTCTAATGGAAAATCAAATGAGTATATACAAGAAACAAGCTTCTCAGATACGGATCTTTCAAGGTTGCATTGAGTATATAAGGACAGAACAGTAACTGACAATAGTATCTATTATAGAATGAATAAGTAATTCCAAAAGAATGAACAGAGAGAATGTATTTAATATTGGAAAGGCATTTTCCTTTTTCAGCCTACTTTATGAAAATAACTAGTTCTCCCATGACTACTTTAAAGAAGGCTTTCTGCATATTTGGTCAAAACAAGGAAGAATCAGAACTGACTCCCCAACATAACATTCCCATGAAACCTAGCAGTAACACCTGATAAACCAACCACTTACTGTCTACTGTTTGTGGCGTATTGATAACCTAAATGTACAAACGAACATGCAAAATTGTGCCTTTGAAAAATAACTTCGTTTTAACAACTCAGGTTTTATCCTCGAACATTAGAGGTCACTGTGGGGCTTTCTAAGAGTGTACCTAACATACTCAGCAATAACCTTTCACCACCATATTGAATTAGAGTCGGGGATTTGTGACTTCAACTGCCGATATGAATTTCTCAGGTCTGAAGAATAAACAAAACAAATAAACCATAAGCAGAAGGATCCAGATATTCCAGAAACAGCTGGAATCTATGGTCAACCTACAAAGATCTCGACACAAAAATTCAGCTGCGACTTAACATTATTGTTCAGCATGATTCAAATATTATTCTCATGATTCTGGATACCACCCGCTACTAAACCACGTGTATAGATATTTCCTATCAATTCCAGGAGCAACTTTATTTTATACAGAAGCATTCATAATTGTAAAAGACATGGAAGACTCCTAGAAATCTCCCAATCACAGTAGCTAAAGAAATGTTACATGTTTTAGAAGATGCATGCAGATTCAGTTACAAAGCTGCATATTAGAAAAAACAAGTCTAATTTTAAAGTCTTCTAGAGAAATTATTGCATTTATTTTATAAGTTATTGAAAATCCTCAAGGGGCTTTGTCTTACAAGCATGTGCTGCTGACAAGTAATTTCTCTTTCCTTCCTAACTGAACAATGAACAAGTATATGTGACATAAACTTGGGGGGGGGGGGGGGGGGGGGGGGGGGAAGAAGATAAAAATGTGCTGGTACAAGAAAGAGACATAAAAGCAGCCTTCCTAGATTGCCTCTCTCCTTTTCTGGTACCTCAAATGTATTAATTCCACTTCAATGGAATAGCAATGATAGGATAACAACAAAACAATCACTACAGAATACTGGCTAATTAAAGGATACTACAAGATTGGAATCTATTTAATGTTCAGCTGAAGTTTTTCTATGTAAGGTTTTCACAGACTTAAAAAAAAAAATCCTTGTTTTCACAGACTTAAAAAAAAAATCCTTAACAACAGCAAAAAAAATTTCAGAGAGACATGTCTAGGAACTGGCTGCATCTCTTCAAGTATTGTAGCCCATATACAAAGAAACATTAAACTAAGAACAGATTGAAGGACAAGCACCTAACACGGAAAAGCAGCCCCTCTGAGATAAGTTGCATCATTATAAACCAAAATAATAATTTGTTTCTCAGATATCCTGGATGCAGAGTAACGGGAAAGGCACTCCATCAGGATACTAGAGAACTGCCATGAACCGTAGTCTTCACAGGGTAAATACAAAATCTGATAGAAATTTAACAAAGCAGGAAATTATGTTAAATATGAGCTGCACCCAGCCCAGGGCGAAGAACAGCGCACAGCAGGAGTCCCAGCTACAGACAACGCGCAAGCGAAGCCGCCCTGTTCCCTCCTGCACAACCACCGGCGCTCACGCCGCTTCGCTTCTGCCCTGCGCGCGGCCCCGGTCCCCCTCCGTAACCGCCACCCGCCGGAACGCAGAGGGCGCAGCGCCTCACGCCGCTGGCTTTGCCGCCTCTCTTTAATCCCGCCCCTTCCCCCCCGCTGTTAGTATGTCAGGAATTCAAAGGAGGGCAGGACAAGGGAGGAATCCCACACCCGATAAGCGGCAGCGCCGCCAAGCCGCGCTCCCCTATCGCTACCCCCGGGGCTCCCGGCGCGGCTCGCCCCCGGGCGGAGAGCGGCTCCGCAGACAGCGCGGAGGCCCGGCCGGCGGCCCCGCTCCCGGACGCGGCGGGCGTGCAGGCCGCGCTCCTCCCCTCTTCCCCGCGCCCGCCCCGCCGACGGCGCCGCGCCCCGCCCAGCTGAGGCGGCCCCGAGCCCCGCCCGCCGCCTCGCCCGGCGGCCCTATGCCGCGCAGGGACACCGGCCGCCGCCGGCTGCCGGGGGGAGGCGGGGCGGAGGGGCGGCACCGAGAGCCTGGGGCGGGCCGGCGGCCGGGCCTGCCGCGCGGCCATGTGTCGCTGTCCCCCACCCGCTCCCCCACCCGCCCCCGCTCCTTCCCCCGCCACGAGGCTCGCCCCCGCCGCTTCCTCGCCCCGGCTTTCCGCGGCCTGGGCCGGCCCGGCTTCCGTCGCTGCGCGCGCCCTGCCCGCCCGCCGCCCCGGCCCGCTCACCCTGTCCTCCCTCCGGCGTGGGGCGGGCCGGCAGCACGTCGGCCGCAGGCGAGGCGCGCGGTCACGTGGGCTAACTGCTGCGGAGGCGCCGGGCGCGGCGTGAGGGGGCTGCGGGCCGCGCCGGGGCAGGGCCGGCTGCTCGTCCGGGACGGCGGCCCGGGGCTGTGCCCGGCGCGGCGGCCGGGCCGCGGTGGCGCCGCAGAGCCCCCGGCGCGCTGTGAGGGCCGCTGGGCTGCAGGGCTTGCACGGAGCCGTTGTGCCCGGCACGCTCGGTGCCGTGCCCTGCAGGTGCCGCGGCCTGACGGGTTCACCTTGTGTCAGACATGCGGCAGACTGGGCTCTTCACAAAACATAACGCGCTTGGGCTGGTCTCTTTTAAGCATTGTTTTGTATAGCTTGTGTAAGAGCCCCCCAGAACCTGAGGCCGTTGGATTCAGCAGCTGTGATTTCCTTCACCAACGATGGAGATGCAAATACACAAAGACCGTGTTCTGTGGCCATTATTTGGCAATTCAGTAAAAATAAACTGGTTTGGATATTAACGTGTGATACTGGGAGGTTTTACATAATGGTATATGCCAGTTCTGTAAGTCACATGGTGTTGCAATCCACACAGAAACGGGGCTGGATCTGAGTTCCCTAGTGCAGAGCAGATTTCATCTGAGTGATGGCAACCACGTCTGCTGGGCACCAGAAGCAGCTGTGTTGTACTTTCAGGCCCATGGTCAGGAATGGAGTTGACTTTTCCTATCTAGTGCAAGTAGATACACTCGGGTTTCTGATTTCACTGCCAGAGCATTTGGTTTGGTTTTTATGCACTCTGGTAAGAAGAGCAGGTGCCAGTATAGTCTGAAGCAGGAGATTTTTCCAGGTACTTCATGTACCTTCAGGAGGTGACGGGCAAGTCAATGGCAGAAAAATCCATTAAGGGTTATGCACACAGCGACTACCTCTGGCTCAGGGAGTCCCCAGGTAGACGCTGGCAGATATTTCTACTAGTCAGGCCACCCTCAGAAACAATGTAAGATGACAGCTCTGCTGCCTCCCTGCACAAAGTTATTTGAAATCTCCTACTAAAACATTATTTTTAAGTTCAAATATAAAATTGTTTATAATTGAAATTATCTTGGCTTTGAAGCTTAGCTATGAAAGTATGAATGCATAGTTGTCTGTAGTCTGACTGTGTCATTTGACAGAGGTAAAATACTCTTCCCACAGTTTTTGATGTAGGAATCAACTATCTTAGAAGACAACACCATAGAGTACTTGTTAATAAACTGAACTGGAATACGCACTCCTAAGACCATTTTTTAGTACAATGCTCTTGAATTATGTATACATAATCTGTAAAGTTTCTTGTTACACTACTCCAAACACAACATGCCCAGCCTGTTCTCAAATCTGAACCTTTCAACGATGCTTACAGGTGGTTTTTTTAATGCTTAAAACAACATTTTCACAAAGCATAGAATTAGTTTTAGTGTGATTTTGTTTGCTGAAATAACCACGTGATAACATATTTATTACCTAGTGTAAACCAGTGTTAGCGTATTTCATATTTGTCTTCCCTTGAAAAATTCTTAAATAAGCATTACCTTTGCAATCAAATAATTCTTAGTAACTTTATTATTGATTACTCTTTATTTGATGAATTATTTCTTTAACACATTTGAGTTGTGTGCTCACAGCAGGACTCCACAACAAGCTTTTCAGTGCATTGTGCAGGAGCAAAAACACTGTTTGGCCTATGGTATCCACCATCTTCATTTTTGTTAGCCATAATGTAAAAAAAAAAAATAACTGGGAAATCTTCACAAAATGTTCAAAAACTGCTGCAAAACATTCAATTGTAGTGTTAGAGAAGCATCTTAAGGGAATGTGCCTTGATGTTTCTGTGTATTCAGAGCTGACAATATGAAATATTTCCGACTGAAATGCTTGAACCGAAACTCTTCTCTGATTAGAAACTTGCTGTAAACCTCTCAAGATCAAATGATGGCTTAGCAGCAGCTTTCTTCATTTTGAAATTATGCCTGTGTGAAACAACTAGCAGGAAATACCTATTCTTATTCTTCATTTATTTGTAGATAAAATTATACTTATCAAAGCCAATACTAAAGTTACCAGGTACAAATGATGCATTACCAATGTTCACACCATTTTATTTTTCTTCTTTTTATAAGTATTCCTACATTGCTATCTAGAGGTAGAGGATAGTTTATTTTACTTTCAACCCTAATAAACAGCTACTGAAAGTGTTTTGCTGCTTCCATGCTTTGATGCATCAGGGGCTGAAATAAAGAAAAAGCATGCCCTTTTCACCCACCCCTTCAATTGCTTTTCAGCTGAGAGTATCTTTATAAAGTGTTCTTGGCAATCCATAAAACTATTGTACCACAGTATTCATTTAAAAGACTCTCAGCAGACTGCAGCAAGCTTTATGCTAAAAGCACATTTAATTCAGTTTCCCCTTGCTTAATTTCATTTTGCATTTTAAGAGCATGGAAAATCTATAGCAGATACCTAAGACCTGTTTTGAGTTAAAAGTCAAGTACCATACATTTGCAAATACAACTATCATCTGTAGGGTATTTAAGGCCTTGTTTATCTTCCTCCATATAGTAAAGGAATTAATGTTTGAGTGGTGTTGAGTGTACTGTTCTGAAGAAGTGTATTTTGGAGGAGAATATTGGGCTGGATCTGGCAGCCTGAGAGCACAGAAAAAGTGCCGTGAAAAAAGCATGAGCGCTGAAGGCACAAGATCAAGAAGCCTGATTGCTGAAATGGATCTTGTGGACGAATGTTTCATATCATCCAGCTGTGGCTTGAAGGACCTGTGGCCCAAGGACAGCAATGAATGGTGTGGCACAAAAGAGGGCAATGAATCTTAAAACTGCTATTGTACTAGTAAAAAAAGTGATTGTGGCTTCTACAGTATTATTATATTATTACACATTTCCATTTTATTATATGACTAGGCACCTAACCCCTGCTAGCTTCTGGGCTCCAATAATGGCTTGTGATAAAGGATTACACGCTCATTTTTGCGGGTGGGTTGTGGTTGTTTTTTTTAATGGAAGTTTATATTCAGTGGAAGGTAACTACCCACATATACATAATGTAGCTATCTATATATGAACTATTTATCTAGATTTCCTTTGTGTCAAGGAGGTGACATAGGACCCTTCTAGGACAGGATCAATCTTATTCATAGGTGGATGTTGCAAAGAGATCAGATAAATCACATTTTAGAAGAGCCTGTTTCTCCTCGGTTGCTACTGAGTGCATCTTGATGACTCAGTCAGGTGTAGACATGTACAGGGCTGCTCACTGTGGGAGGAAAAGCCTCCCACCCTGCCTGTGCCAGAGTTCCCAGGGACCCAGCTGAAGGCTGGTACCAAATACTGCAGGAATTACTACCAAATACAGGCCAGAAGTCCCTGACTAATGTTAGTGCCGGTGCACTTGGTTCAGTGCTCTGTACTTACACAGAGAAAGAAAAAACCTGGTTAGGTTGATTATGACACTGTATGGAAGTTACCGCATAAAGATCCTTGGACAAACATTTCTGTTCCTTGATGTGGATACTCTTTTTGACTATCAGATATTGTTTACGTTATGCCTCATACATACTGAAACACAGCCTGGTCAGAATAAAGTAAATTTTGCTTCTAGTTGGTCAGGCAGGCGGCAGAGCATAAAAGTCTGTAGTAGTCTCTCCATCAGGGAAAAAGAGAAGAATTGAAACACAAGAAAATTATTCCTGAAATCCTATTATCGGTCAGTGAAACTAGCATAATCTTTGAAGGGCAGAAAATATATAAATAACTTAGAATAGTCAACTTAATTGTGTGACCTTTCCTCAAGGAACAATTATTACCCTCAAATTCTTGTCATAGGAAAAAAGGAAGCAAACATGATCTGCAAAGTCAAGAGTCTCTTGTCAGTGTAGGTAAAATCTCGACAGGCTAAGGAAAGAATTGTAAGTCCAGAGCTAATAATTGTGGTGACACAAGTCGAGGCGGACTGAAAAGAAACACTATGTCTGCGTGGCTGGGTTCGGACAAAATGGCCTTTATTGTTTATACAAACTATTTATATATCTTAGACAGTGCAGGTGTCAGACCCTGATAGGTTTTTGTATCCTTCTTCTTGCTTGCTATTTGCTGTTGCTGTAGGTGCCCTGTGCTGAGGTTCTAAGTTCCGATTCTTCACACCCTGTTTACATACCTGACAATTTGTGGCTGTCTTAAAGGTACACGGCTAAGTCTTTGAAGTCAACTAACTTGTCTGTAGACCCACTGCAGACCCCAACAAATAATTACAGAGGAAGAAAACAGTACTAATGATGGGGGCGGGGGGGGGTGGTAAATCTTTATAGGGTTTACATTCTTATAATAACTTCCTAACATCCACCCCTCTTTCTCTGGTGTTATGCTCACTCTTCTGTTGCCTCCATAGGTGCTAAGGTGGTTTGGTTCAGTGTTGTAGGAGTTGTTTGTTTTGTTACTTCTAGAACTGGCTTTCCCCCACTCCCAGCTCTGTATTTTTCACTGACTGCTGGTGACTTTTTTACAGCCCTGAAGTTTCCATTGTCACCTTCTGCCTCCCCCCCACTCCTGTCATTCCATGACTGCAATCCCCTGCATTGCATTATTATAGTAAGGGCATAAACGTTTCATTCTAACAAGTAACTGCTTATTACCACTTATTACTAGATATCATGGTTGTATCACAGAATTATATAGAACTACACAAAAGTAAAATACAGAATCATAGAATATCTTGAATTGGAAGGGACCCACAAGGATCATCGAGTTGAACTCCCTGCTCCTCACAGGACTACCTACAAACTAAACCATATGACTAAGCATCGTCCAGACGCTCTGTGAACTCTGACAGGCTTGGTGCCATGACCACTTTCCTGGGGATCCTGTTCCAGTGACCAACCAGCCTTCCAGTGATTAACCTTTTCCTATTGTCCAGCCTTAACTTCCCCTGACACAGCTTCATTCCATTTCCCCACATCCTATTGCTGGTCACTAGAGAGAGGAGTTCAGCGTATTAGACAACTGCCACCTGATCGTTAGAAAATTGTTGTTGCAGGTAAACAAGGTAAAACAGCGTTGTAGGCATGCTAAAGAAAGTTCGGCAAAACCTGAAGGTCCTGAGGATTTGCAAAGTCTGTATGAAGCTCACGTTCTGCTGCTAGGCTTAACAATACTGCGTTTACTGAGCTGCTGGGCTACATAGGTCCTAAACATTTGGAAATGTGAAAGTAACTCAGCCTAATACTGCCTGTCGCTTGATAGTCTTCAATATATTTAATCAACAGTAACTGACTTAGCATTCAGTTCTTATGTGTAAATCTTTATCTTCCTTTTAAATAAGGAGTAAAGGTTACAAAGGTTAGTAGCAGTAAACAAATGTAGAGTCATCATTGTAGATTAGCGGTTATTAAATGCTTAACATAATGCAGCCAACAGCTACTTTGCTGTTACATAGAGTACATTCTTCCAGCAGTCAGATTTAAAGGGTTAAATATACCTGACTGGAGTCAGTACTTCTGTGCTGGCTTTTCTCATTATAGAAGCTTATTTCTGAATCATTTCTCCTGTACATGCATTTTAAAGGTGTGTAATTAACTGGTTGCAAGTTGTTAGGCAATTGATGAAGTGTGAACAGGGCACTGATTTGTTTTCTTTATTTACATGTTTCCCATAATACTCTGATGAAAGCAGGATGTTGAGGCTTTTTTACCCTTTGTATTATTCCTTGCTTGTTTCATCAGATTAAGAAGCCATTTGCGAAGCCATTTGCAATTCCTCAAATGCCATTAAAAGTTAGTGTCCAGGGAAGCCTTAATCAAAAACATAAGAAGTACTAAAAGATGAAAACCAACATCACCAGCACTCCTGTGGCTGGCTCAGATAACCGAGGGAGGGAAGTGCCTGCTTTTATCTGAGGTGTAGCAGCACGGCTGACCGCTCTCAGCTTGCTGTTCAACAATATGCTGGTTTTGAAGACCAAGACACTTCAGGAACTTTTTGTTCTTCATTATTCAGTCCTTCCCCTACCTATTCACTTTTAACCAGAGAGAATAATAATTGTGTGGGGCAACCCACCTTTCAGCCAAGCAGTAGGGAGGGAGATATTTGAAGACAGCTTCATCACTGGGGTCTCACAAAGGCCACCACTGAGTGTCTACCTATGTCAAAGGTGTCTACCCTTGAGTGTTTGTAGCCACATTCATTTTAGCATTGTTTCTAGCAAGCATAATAAATAGCTTGCAGCCTGAAATGTCTATCTTTTTATGCTTTCCTTCCTTTTACTGGTCCTAGTTCTCCTAGTGAGAACTGTTCTCTGTGGGTTAGTAGAGCAACATGGTTCGCAACACTCTTTGCATCCAGATCGCCTCCAAGTCACCTCCCACATTTTTTGTCTGCCATGAAATGGGTTACGGTGAGACTTTTTCTGCGTCTGGTCACTGATCCCACAGGACAGCTGACCTGATAGGAAATCAGAGTGCCATGAGTCCTTCTTAACTTGTAGTGCTGGTGCCTCTCATCAGAAAATATTACCATTTATTTTACACTTCAGTTTATATTATTTTTACTGTCATCTTTTCATCAAATGTTAACTTCCAATTTGCAATGAAAAAAACCCACAAACTCTTCCTGTCACATTTTTACTATACTGTACCTCAGAAGAATGTCAGTGTCCAGTCACACTGCCTAATCCACCCTGCCGCTATAGCTGGAGGAGGGGGAACGAGAAAGCAGCTTGATGGGCATCTGCCAACCAGCCAAGGTTGACCCACCGCAGCCCCACTGCCAGCCCCGGTGAGGGGACTGGGTTTGAGTGCTCTGTGTTCACACGGTGTGCTCCTGATGCACCACCAGCCCAGGGACGCAGTGTCCTCAGGTGTGAAACCTAGCCTCTGTGCCCTCTGATATCCCACAACGCAGCTCCCCTAGATCTTTTGGTGGGCCTCGCTGCCTTCTTTACATTCCGACCCAATAGCCCGCTTGTAGCCCTTCACAGAAGAGCGGTGTCATGGCTGATGGCAGAAATTGGCACCTGCATTGGTGATGGAAAGGCATAGGTGCACACCTGCTGTCTGGAAGGCAGCCGTTCCAGGGTCATAGAGACGTGCAACGGAGTTGCTTAAAAAAAAGCAGCTGCTGCAGTTTCTGTAACATTCATGTAAGACCACAAACTAGCTAGTTTATGCCAAAAAAGATGACTATGGTCACAATGACACAGCATGCCCAGCTAGCTTAGCAGTGCAGGCAGAGACGCGTTCCTTCATTCCTTGTGTTTACTGAGGGGCAGTAATGACTGTTGTAATCAGCACTCAAAGTCTTGCTTACCACTGTGGCTGATTCTTGCGTGCTAAGAGGTCATGCTAACTCTGGGAGTGCCAGGCACGGCTTCAGAGTACCCACGTACTTTGTCTCAGCCTGCTAATGTTTCCCTCCTGGGGTGAGCAGGCACTCTCTTTACCCCACACAGTGTCAACCGGTCCAGAGTGAGGACTGCTGCGGTGTTAGCTCTGTGCTGCAGGAGCGTGTCTTCTCAAGGGGAGAGATGGATGTGGCACAATGTGCATGTACACAGACGGAGTTGCCTTCTCCATCCCTCCTAGGTCAGTGGCTGCTGCCACATCTCTCCTGGAACCAATTTATTTTCTTTCTCTCTCCCACCTGTCTTCAGTCATTCAAATTTCTTGACCCTTTCTTCTTACAGCAGACATCTCCCTCTGTTGCCGTAACAACAGGAGCAGCTCAGCTATGCAAGGTAGCCAGGGCTGGAGCTTTTGCTTTCTGCTCCCACTGAAAGCAGTCCCTCACACTTTGCACCTATATTTTTTACCATCAGCCTATAATGCTGATGGCAAAATGGATCAGTCTGAACTACACCACATGGTCCTGTGCTGCTAGAGGGCCTGTACTCAGAGAAGTGAGCTGCCTTGTAGGTCCACACTAACATGTACACTGCTGTGTCTGCTCAGACTTGTTTCCAGTACTCAGACCACAGCAATGGTGATGGAAAAGGGACAGAACAGGGAGCTATGCATAGTAGCAAGTATAAAGAAAAGGGGAACAGGCTTGATCAAGCTGCTGGTGTTCTTTGGTGTAGATGATCCTGTGAGGAAAGCATGGGACAAAGCAGATGCAGCTTGCATGCTCTGGTTACACGATGGGTCATGGCAGGCAGTTACTGGGTGCATCTGGTGTGATTGCAAGGTCCAGGGTTGCTAGTGCAGTGCTGAAGGCCATATAATGTTGCTGCTGTTCTACTTAGCCCATTAAGTTTGGTGAAGGCACTAACATAAGGTTGGAAACACAAGTATGCTTGATTTCCATTATGGAATAAGTGCATCGAAGCCATCTATGTTATCCTATCTGAAAATGCACCAGAGAGGGTCCCGGCCACCACTCAAGCTGAGAAGATCCAAAAATAGATGTACCAGCCCTCTTCACCTGCTCTCTCTGATAGGTCCAGCATCAACACTAGAGCAGATCATATGGGAATGCACATCCCCCTCCTGCCAGGCAGGGTGCCACAGGAGGTGCCTCTATTGCCTAAACTCCCGAATTACCAAACTCTGATTTAGGTAAACAAGAATGTGCACAAAGTTTAGGTCAATCTGACCCACCCTCTCAAGGTCCCACCATGTCAAGGTGTCAAAACTGATGAATGAAAGGACTTGTAATCAAAGGAGTCAGTCTTGGGAGATAAAGAACAGATAATGATAAGAACACTCTTATGTAAATTATGCAGAAAGAAGCCTCCAACTGAAGAAGTTCTGGCTGCAGGAGGAGGCAAGCTGGTAAGGAAGGTATTGCAACCCTCAGAAAATCAGTTGAAAGTAGGACAAAGGTGATTGTGGTAATGGAAGATCATGACCTCCAAGTCAAACAGCTCCCCTCCACCCCCGAAAGAGGGCAAACCTCCCTCTTCAGCAGCATGCGTAGTTGGTAAAAACCTCCAGCAGCACTAGCTGAGGGTGTGCACCAGTTGGCACTAGAAGTGAGAAACTTGTAACCAGTCCTGTGTGCGAAGGAAAATGAATATGTGATGTCCTAGGAATGTGCAAGTACTCAACTGCATATAACGTGTACCCTCAAGTAACTTGGTGTGCACGTTAGGAAGAAAAATTCCCCACACACCCAGCGCTGCAATAAACCGATGCTGGCTTTCTAAACTATCATTTGTGTTGGAGTTTTCCTGGTTACAAGATTTGGTAACACTCCCAGAGCTAGTCACTGTCAGGAGGACAGGCAGTTGACCTCAAAGATGCACTAGAAGCGGTGGAGAGGAAACCACTGTCAAAAAAAAGGTAATAGTTTTTATTCTTTACATTGTTTGTATACAAACAGTTACGAAATACAGGTTTGTTATGTTATCAAACTGAGCAAGCCAAAGGCAAATCTTTCCTTCAGCGCACATATTCCTGTGTGCAGATTTTGGTTCTTTAAGACAAATTTGTAGGTGATGCTGGCCTTCAAGATGGTCTTCAGGCAAACACAGAAATGGTCCATACCAATCAAAAAAAACCAACCCTGAAACCTTACAAAAACCCCAAGTGAATGGACCATTGTTTGGCTCATGATCAAGATCTTAAAGTCTGTGTGCAAGATTTGATATCATCCTGCCAGATTTTCCATTCCGGTCTATGAAAAGTGACATTTTTCCCTCTGAAAAACCTTACCCTTACCCTTAATTATACTGCATTAAGTAAAATCAGCACGAGTAGTTTCCAGTGAGAGAGTGGGAGCTGAAAAGGAAGCAGGGGGAGCAGGCTGAGAGCTACTGAGTCAGAAACACTGGTGAGCAGAGGCATGAGGATATTCACCTGAGACTGCATGGCCAAGGGTATTGGAATGGCAAATAGGAATCTGGAGGAACTGGTAGGGGACAAGTGAGGGACAAGCAATCAGAAATAGAGTGTGGGTGAATGGCAAAAACAAAGAGCCGTTTATAACAGGCAGGGACAATTAAGCTGTGTAATTACAAAATCCTGCTGCGGCTAAACTTCTGTGCAATTACTGAATGGACATGTACCCTGAACGCAGCACTTTGAAGAGGATGGCAACAGTTCCTCTCTCTTTTGTTTCTGATCCACCCCCCCCCCCCCCCCAACCCACCCCTGCCACCCCCCACCTCAGCCAGCAGTGGCAGATGTGATACCAGCGTTGTCTGCCGAGCAGCAGCATTGCTGGCCATGGACAGCCACAACAGCACAGCCCCGGCTAACCAGCCTGCTAACTGCCAGCAAACGCGAGGCTGGAGGGGCAGTCATAAGCGGTTCCAAGTCAGCGGTGTGGCACTGGCAGTGGTGGCATCAAATAATTCTTAAAAGGTTTTCTTTACTAATGCTACGTGGAACTTCATTTATTTTTTCCATTGATTGTTAATTTAGAAAACATGATACATTCTTTACTATATTTATTATATTTAAAACAAGTATGTGACACAATGTGACAGGAGAACAGTGGGTGTCACTGTTAAGAGCAATTGGCATCTCCATGTGCCTGTATTTAGTAGTTATTTTGAGGACCTTATTACAGGTTGTCAGGTCACCATGTTCCAAGCACATTTTGTTTGCTGAATCAATTTTTATTTCTAATTTTATAGCCCGGGCTGAGTTAATGTTGGTTTTTTTAAAATTACATCAGCACCTTCTGAATCCAAAATCTTCAAAGAACAGCTAGTTGCACTCTTTTAGAGCTGCATTTCTAAACCTCCCATGGGAAAAAATCCCTTCCAAACATATGAAATTAGAGCCAATAAAGGACTAAAGCATCAGATGTGGAATTGAGACACTTAAATCCAGAGTTATGGTCTAAACCCTACTGCTCAGCTGTTGTATAACCTTGTGGATAATACCTCATTTGACCTACAAGTTCTTTCTGAAATCCTGCTTTCCTGCAGGCTATGGTTACACATACCTAAATCAAGGCACTGAACAGAACAGGCTTTTAAATCTGATAGGAA
This sequence comes from Falco peregrinus, assembly GCF_023634155.1. Classification (NCBI taxonomy): domain Eukaryota; kingdom Metazoa; phylum Chordata; class Aves; order Falconiformes; family Falconidae; genus Falco; species Falco peregrinus. The sequence continues at coordinate 45,489,209 of NC_073726.1, forward strand.
TTATCAGGGCATGACTTACACATACCCCAAAGGATTCTCAAAACTTCTAAATATGGCTATTTTTTAAAAAAATAATGCCGTTTAGTGTACAAGCACCATGTAGTCAGTGAGGTCTGCAGGGAAGCAGAAGAGCTTGATCCCAGTTTCCTGCTCACCTTTCAGTTTCAGTTTATGGAGCTCAGGAGTCCCTAGGGCTGATCCATACATTGAATGTGCTGTCTGGCTCCATGTAGAAGAGAGACACCGACTGCTGTTGCTGAGATGTAAAAGAAAATGGTGACTTCTGCAATTTCTACAGCTTCGACTTCATTCAGAGTGCTCAGTGCATACTTTTAAATTCCCTGCTAGACCTCAGGGGCTACAGACAAAATGAGTAGTTTCCAAAACCTGATCAGGTTGGCATACAATTTAGGCACTGAACTTGCTCCTGTAAAATTCATGCTGTGTACTTTGTGGGAGGCAATTCTCACCTTCATAGCCTCAACTTATACCTCTGAGGCACATCATATGTTCTTTGGGAAGAAATGTTGAGCCCTCAGGGACCATTTTTTTGTAAAACAGTCATTCTGAAGGTTACCGAGTTTAGCTGGGGATACCTGAGGTAACATTGGTGAGATGGCTAACTGAGTGGGGTTTGGTCTCGTCACACAGACACACAGACAGACAGACAGACACACAGACACTCTCTCTCCCTGCCTCCACTTGCCCCCCCCCCCCCCCCCCCCCAACTCCTTTGTGCCAGCCCTACCCGTGCCAGAGGGAGTAATGATGGAGTTACCTCTTTGGCTCACTTTTCATTCTCTGGCCCTGATCACACTGGCATACTGAACTGCATTCTTCCATAATACATGCTGCAGTTTCCAAGGGTCAAGTCTATTGGCTGAGTCAAATCTAGTGCAGCCACCTACTGTGACACCACATTTCAGTTCCCATCACTCAACCTCGAAGCCGCTTAAGACATCATGTACGATTTTTTTCTTTGAATACTGAGAAAGGGTCTCTTTTTCATTGCATACTTGATATTTTAAAAACATTTTCTAAACTTTTTTTCAGGCATTCTGGCATGAGCCACTGAAGCTGAACCCCATAAAAAACAGCCTTGTCAGGAGCTAAAAATACAACATTTTTATATGCATACGTCCTCTTGCCTGGACAAATGAAGGCATTACACTGCAGGTTTTTGGGTCTGTCATCAAAAGAACCTCAGTGATAGCATTCACTTGCAAAAAGTCATGTTTTTAATTTGCTTATATTTGTATGTCCACAGGGTACGCTTACAGGGCTCATTTTCACCCTCAAAGCTCTTCTCAGACCTCCAGGAAAGTTCATACACAACAAAACATTTAACACTTGGCAAAAAATCATTTGGAACTTCAGCAAACTGGTCAATAAAAGGATATATATCTCCCTCGCCGGGAAACAAACGTTGTGATATACTCCGGGTATATGTACTGAGGGCTAGCTCTCATGCCAGCTATAAGTATCTAACCTTCATGTTTCTGCCTTCCTCCATCTCCTTCCCACCCCGGGAATGCATTGCCCTGAGGGAAGCACCCAGGGGCAGCTGGTCCTCAGGGTGGCCACCAAAGCTACCAGGTTTCCTTAGTCAATAATGAAACTGCAGGGCCAGCTGTGGTTGGACTCTGCCGCTGCTAAGGCTTGTGTACCTCAGTGTACTCAGGTGAAAGTCCCAGGTGCTGCCCCAAATCCTGCGCTGAATTCAGGCACCTGAATTAGCTCTTATAAAGAGCCACGGCTCTGGCGATTTGTTGCTGCTGGTGATATATGTAATGTCTTAGTCACCAAAGTGTTTACCCAGGGAGCTAAACAAGTTGTGAGAGCTGCTCTCTGACTCTGCTTCAGCAGGCTACTATTAAATGAAAAATGAAACCAGCCAGGCAGGTATGTAATCACAAGTTTCCTGCTACCCCCCAGAAAGGCACGAACAGAGTCATGCCATGTTTGACAATGCAGCAAATTGCTGATTATGTTGTCCAAAATGAAAGAGCTTTACCAGGAGAGCGTTAACTGCGCTGGTAGCCTATTAAGGTGAGCATTTTCATGTGCCGGGGAAGCTGCAGATGACAGAGCGCTGCAGAGTATTTTCCAATGGAGAGCAATTATTGTACCACGTATACAACAACTACTTACACAGACCCAAGACAGGTGACAAGAAAGAACAAATGCATCTCTTCATTCCGGTGAGTTTGACATTCATCTGGGTTTAATTTGGCAATGGAGGTCGCAGGTTCACCAACTAGTATTTATCATAATTAAAGCATACTGCATATAACATTAATACCTGAATACTAACATTTGCAGAATTAATTTTACAAAATATTTAAGATAAAATTTGGGAAGGGATTACCAGTATACTGCAGGTTTGCCCCAAGCTGTAGTATGGTCTCCACAGCTGCATTGTCTCTACAACAGTCAAAGATTTACCTGGATACTACGTATGGATCAGCCACATACCAGCTGAGTGCTTTAACTAGGGGACTATGGGGGTGAAAGAGGAGCTGCTGCCTCTTCTGGTGATATTTTGTTGGTGTCTCCCTTTCTAGGAGGAAGGCCGTGGAAACTATCAGGTTGAGTACTGCAGACCTGCCTGTGAGCTAAACCCTTAGCTACTCGGCACAGTTGTATAGGCATGCCTTGATCGTGGCAGTCTGCAAACCTACAGAATGCTAAATGCAAAGACATATATTCATACAGACTTCTAAGTATCAGCAAAGAACAGTGTGTGAGGTCAGACCTTGTCCTTTTGGATCTCATATTTGAAGACTTTGGATGACTGCATACACCAGGTGTCAGCTCGATAAATATATCCCTTTGAATGTATTGCATTTGATGTATTCAGTTAAATTCAATAGCTCTCTCCAGGCTGGACTGTTCCGTTCCAAGTTACATTGCTGTAAATGCAAAGTAACTCCACTGAATCTACTTAAGCCTTTTTTTTTAATTAGGTCTGGATGACTGACTTCAGTTTTGTACCTAAGCCATAGCACCAACTATTTCTCCTAAAAAGAAAGAGGTAGTTTGCATTAAGAATTAATAATTTTACTTTTTTTTTTTCCAGGTGCCTGATACCTAGGATTTAAGAACAAAAGGAAAAAAACCCAACTTCTGAAACATTAAATGTGAACCTTCAAGCATTTAACATACAGTAAAATACTTATTCTTAAAAAGAATAGTGCATTTATTGTGACTTAGTTAAACAATTTGCAAACACTGAACCAGTCAAAAGCCTGGAAAAACATCAAATAACACATTTTCTGTGAATACTAGTCCAGTTTTGTCCAAGTATCATGAGTATTTTGTTCAGTCAGTATAATGATGGCAAAACTTTATATGTCTTGTTTGAAAAGTGAGGCAACCCGTTTTTTGCATCAGTTATAAAGCACCCTTTTGTACGATGCACAGAGATTATAGCATGAACTAAGATTAAATATCAGATTAAAAATCCTGTATTTTCTGGGGAGCACTGTAAATCATATGCACTGAGCCCCACTACAGTTTTGATTAAGGGAGTTACTAGGACATAAGCCATGAGCTATGGCAGGGCAAATTGTGTGTGTGTATGAGGACAAAATATATTAAAAGTAATAGTTCTAAAAATGTTTTTTCTCTTTGTTTAGGGATCAGAGTATATGGGTTTGAAGTTCAGGTGTTTGTGTGTGTGTTTGGGGTGGGCTTTTTCATCCTTCATATGTAGTTTAGTGTGAAGTCAGCATGGGAACAGAAACTGAATTCAGGACTGGAGAGGTAAAGGAAAGCTATTTTCATTATTTGGCTCTTGCGAATTGAGAATAAGTACTCTGAAATCTGTGGAACAGCATCTGGATGACACTGTAATCCAAACTTTTGGTTTCAAATAGTTACTGTGATAATCATCTACTGGCACAAAACATGTCTTTTCCAGTAATGTTATGTGTAGTTCTTCATTGGTAATTACTGAATCTGGAGGATCTAGTACAGTAATTGTGCTTTTAGACATCTCCGTTTACTTCAGGTTTTACATTTGACAGGTTTTCTCCAAAGACACACAAAAAACATGTGGATTGTAACTTGCCACATTGCTATAATTTATTTCTGGCAGCTTAGAAAGAATATGAGGGTTTTGTTTTGCATTTTTATTAATTGCATGCTGTATATCAAAAATTTTTTGAAGTTCTAATGTGTAGCATCACTTGATTTCAAAACACATTACAGAAATAAACCACAACTAAATAGTAATTGCAATTTTATGCTTCGATTCTCCACCACATCAGAGCATTTCAAGATTAGTCTGTTGAAGATGATTGCCTCTGAACTATGATTGTAAATGGTTTAAAGAGCTTCCACTTTCACCCTGCGTATGTATTAGATCATATATATGTTTTTTCATACTCCTGTTAGATACAATGTTCTCAGAGGAAGGATCTTTAAGAAAATGGTGTAGGTTGCAATCTGCCTAAAGCAAAACTATTTTAGTAAGCCAGTCGTGAGGTTTAAATACTTTTGTTCTAACTGTATGAAGAATTCAAATTACGCAAAGAAATGAGTGGCTATTCCCAATTGCATAATGCATAAGCCTATAAAATAACCCTCTTACAAATAAACCACTAAATTTAAAACAATCTTTAGTCTGAAGAGACAAACCAAGGCAAAAAGTGAGAATACAAGCATGGCTTTTGCTTAAATAATTTTAGAAGGTCATTAAAATAATAATAAACTATTCTTCAACACATCCTCTTAAATCCTTCATTATCTAGCACCAGCCTCTGCTATTTATTCCAAACATATTTAGACAGCACCCCCACACCGCCACGCCCCGGAAACTAGAGTCCCTTTAGAACCTGTTTGTGTAAGAAAATATCCCTTTTGAAGAAGGTAACATCTTTTTGACCCGACTATTACCTACAACATGTTTCTTTGGGTGCTGAGAACTCATACGGCCACGTACGCAAGTTAATAACCGGATCACCCAGGACCAGCCTCGCCCTGACTGTGAAGTCAGTATTTCAGTTGTTCTGGTTTGTTGCTTATTCACCTATTTTCTGGCTCTACTATGACATGATTTCCCACTGGAAAGCATGCGTAAGGATGGGAGCCTGCCCTTTTGCTTGCATTGAGTTATTCCGGCTATGCTGTGCAGAAGCATCGTTTAATAGGCACTTACTGTGCAGGCAAACGCAGGCAAAGCAGGTAAGGCAGATAACTTATTCTTCCCTTGACTGCTGTATGACCTTGTCAATATGTTGTTCTCCAGGCAGGACGCACAGAATAAGACACTTACAGAAGACCCAAGGAGGAGCCGCAGCAGTTTGTCTGCTCCAGATAAAAATAAACCCAGCCGTAGCAGTACCCTTTGCAAAGTGCTGCTGCCTGCGCTACAGCCAGACCGAGGATTCGGCGGTGAGATTAAAAACTGTCTTTCTCTGTCATTGTTAATTTACTTTTAGCACCGCTAAATATGTTGTACAAGGACAGCACGGCATGGTGCTTTCTTGAGAACCTGCCTGACTGCGAGCACCAGTACACATTGCAGAGCAATAGTTTTAAATTGGCCCCTCAAAATTAAGCTGGGGAGCGAGGCAGGGCTAGCCTGCGGGGGAGCACAGTGCTCCTCTGGGAGTGCAACACAGAGAAACCCATAAAAGGTTAATTTATTGTTCGAAATTTGGCAATATTTTGTCAACAATAAATTTGTAATATGGCTTAAACAAAATCTCCTTTTAATTTTGGGAAGTAAACTCCTGTCTAATGCCTTTTTCTTTAGAGGTCAAAGTCGGAATCAGGGATAAACCTGCGGTTTTCAGAGCAAATCCAGGTTAATCTAGCTGCAGTATTTATTCATTTATGTTTAATCTGTGTTTCTACAAAAAAGTGTTACAACCCTGTGCTCCACAACATACAAACTGTCAGAGAAAGACCAAAACAGCAAACTAGCCAGATGTTTTGTCTGCCCAGCAAACCTTCACAAAACAGCTTTCCATTCTGCTGACCGCAGCCATGGCTTTGGTTCCTTTTGTCACCCAACCAAAGCAACTAATCTCAGCAGTTGTCGTTTGCTAATTAGTTTGAGTTATGTGATCACAGCTGAGATTTTGGCAGTCTTTTCTGGAACAGGTTTAGTAATGATGATCAATTATGACTGGGTGGAATTTCTGACAGAAAATTTTTTTTTTATCGTTACCTGACAATATACGGGAAGTCTTCAATTAGATAAATGCAGTTAATGAGCTGGCCCTGCCATCTGCTGTCATTTCTGCTGCTGCTTCCGCCTTTAGTGCCTGCTCAGGGTCTCCCAGGTCACTCCCTTTCCTTCAGCTCAGCGAGGAATACAAATCCCTCTAATGAGCCAACACAGTATTGAAGACCTGTCATTCAGGCTGTGCCTGGTTTCATCTAACACAACTGCCGAAAGCTTCACTTGCGAGATGGGCTGGTGACGGACGTCTCCAATAAAACAGCACTGAACCAGAAAAGGTTCACTAAGGGAATTTGCACAATCTGCTAAGATTCCCAGTTCTCAAGCTAAGCGCGTGCAGGGTTGGTGAGGATGATAAATTGCAATTTTGTTTTACAATTTGTCATTTTAACCATTTCTGTTCTTTACGGCACTGTGGCTCGTCACAGGTAAGACGACTGCGTGTAATACTGTGACAGCTAGTTGTGATACTCGACGTACCACGAGTACATCACTGCTGCAGCCATAAGGACACCAAATAAGAGAGGGCAGTGTGCTGTGGTGCACATCTGTGTCCATAGCTTACTATGTCCGAGGCACGTGTAGGAGCACGCTTTCCACAGCAAGGGGCTGGCCTGTGTTTCGCCCTCGTGCGTGGGCACGAGGGGCCAGCAGCCAGGCTGTGGGGCTCCTCCTGGCACCTGTGCTGCTCCACCAGAGCTGTGTAGGAAGCTGCTTAATCCAGGTCTGTTGGACTGGCTCTGGAAGCCCTGCTTTCCCCACATCCGCTCCTTCTCCCTGCTAACTCTGCTCCCCTTGCCCGTGCCAACCACGTAGCCTCCAGTAAGACCAGTGGGTACAGTCAGCACAGGTACGCTGTGTGATTTGCTCTGAAAATGGAAACTGCTCTGAAAATGGTGGAGAAACCAGTACAAAAGAGACATGGACACGCTGGAAAAAGTTCGATGAAGGGCATGAAGATGATTAAGCAACTGGAGCATCTCTCCTGTGAGGAAAGGCTGAGAGAGCTGGGGCGGTTCAGCCTGGAGACAAAAAGGCTCAGGGTTTCTCTCATCACGGAATATTAAGAGCTGAAAGGATGGTGCAAAGAGGAGGGAGCCAGGCTCTTTTTAGTGCTGCCCAGTGACAGGGCCAGGGGCAGTGGGCACAAACTGAAACACAGGAGGTTCCCTCTGATCAAAAAATACTTTTTCACTGTGCAGGTGACCGAGCACTGGCACAGGTTGCCCAGAGAGGCTGTGGAGTCTCCATTCTTGGAGAGACATTCAAAAGCCATCTGGGCATGATCCTGGGCAACTGGTTATAGGTGGCGCTGCTTGAGCAGTGGGTTGGACCAGGTGGCCCCCAGAGGTTCCTGCCAGCCTCAACAATTCTGCAAGTCTGTGAAATGATTTTTTGTGCCTTCAGCTGGGCAGATTTGGGCATGGAAAGGAAGAGAAGCAGGAAGTAAACACATCTCTTCAAGAACAATGTGTGAACCTCCGTCAGTAGCTATCCTTTCCCATTTAGATACTTTTGGGGTGTTGCAGCAAATGCTGGAGGTGCTTGCAGGCTTGGCTTCATTCACAAACACAACCTGCTCCCTGGAGCACTATTAGCTCTTTTCTAGGATTGAGAAGCTATTTTTAATCTATATTCAAACGAGTTGTAAATTCACAGTTTAGAACTGGTCTTTACTCTTCAAAGGCTTGGGGTCAGGGGCTAGCCAGAGAATTTACCTGAACATGACCACCTCTGAGTTAAGAGATCACATAGAAGTGACCACTGTCTTTTCTGTCACCTTCTTTCTTCTGTTCTACCCTTTCTCTGCACAAGATTGAGGGGGAAAAAAAAAAAACCCCAAACCAACAAACCACCAACCAAAGTCCATCTTCTGTAGGTACAAGAATAACATCATTAAAACCTACATGGACGCTGCAGAAAACCACTCCCCAGCATTATCTCACACAGAGGGGAAAAACCCAGTAAAGCATGTGGTAAAAATCCAGCACTCCTCAAAAAGTAGCAAATATCCCAGAAGTTAAAATAGATCTTTATTACCTGAAAAACAATTTTCTCTCTTTTTCTCCCTGCTTGCTCCCTTATAGACTCTGTCTGGATGTTCAAAGTAGCGGGCTATGATTTGCGTTGATTTTGCTTGCTTATCATCATTCAGCTCAGGTTTTAAAGCTATAAAACCTCCACTGAATTACAGCTTTAGAGGTACTGACAGGATGTGCTTCAGTTCTGAGACAGAACTTGGGAGGGGGGTCTGCAGATGCAGGAAAACTCTCCTTGGCAACATAAAAAGCCTCTGTCCAGTGTGCACAATCTTCCTTTGCTGCACGTAATGTCCTGAGAAGAGTGCAGCACAGTAATATTTGTTGCTTCATGTCCTAATGTACTCATTGAAAAAAATAGCTGATTTTATTGATGTTTTGTTCATTGCGAAGCGTATTGTGGTCAGCGTTAGACCATTTTCTTCAGGTGGGACTAAATTCATTAGGTATCAGCTGCTTTCACCCAACTCTCCTTGGACACATGCCAGTTTCTAAAAATGTCGATACGAACCTTTGGATTCATTTTACTGGGTGTTGTATCCCATTCTTTGATTTACTGCAGTGCTGTATTTACAAAGGTCAACCAAATGTCTCAAAACCAAGCACAGTGCGCTGGCTGCAGTAGATGCCGCCCCAGACAGCACACCTGCAGCCAGCCCTCCTCTTGCAATAGACGGCAAAGATGAGACTGGCACAGGAGTTCACAGAGTGCGGGCAGTTGGCCCTGCAGAGCTCTTTGCTTTGGCTCTAACAGAGCATATTCGGAGTATAAGGACAAATCATTGCACAAGATACATCCCTCCAGCAGCAGCTGGCCCAAAGACCCAGAGCGATGGTCTCTCAATTCATCTTAGGCTTAAAGTGTCGATTCAGCATTTCTTTGCTGCCTGTACAGTAGTTTGTGTCTCCTTATCCCACGTTCAGCAAAAGATGAGGAAACAAGGCAAAGGATTTCCATTTACAGGGAGTGCTGGGACTGAGTTTCACCCTTCAGCAAAACTTAGTCCCCGCAGGACATTACTTACACCCCACCTCCTGGTTTTAGGAAATTACTTTAGTCCCTGTCCTTGAGCTATCGCTATGTCTGTGAACACAACCTCCTACAGGTGCTCTACAGGTCAACTCCCCGCCTCGCCCCCCCGCCTTTTGTTCCAAAGGCCCTTGTGATCCTCTCCCCCCCCCGGGGAGCAGCTGCGTGCCTGTGCTGCATCCCCTTCAGGCTGTGCTTCTGAAATATTCCCCACAGGAAAGGTTGAAGCAGCTCCTTGCTGACGGCCTTTCTTTTGAAAAGCAAGAGGAAACACTTCAAGGGAAGTCAGTGAGGAAGGTCAAGGAAAAACAGCAGCAACAGCAGTCTGTCACAAATAAGCAAGAATGCAATGCAGAGAATCCCTTTGCAAAATAATTTCTCAGGAAATGGAACAAATATACTAGTGGATCTAGTACCAAGAACAAATCAATGATGTAAAACATTTAAATATATAACCAAAATTCCAGCAGCTTATGAACTACCAAAGCAGCTATTTCCTATGAAATTTGGACATGGATTTACTCCCTAAAATATTGAGATGTTCACTGTAAAATACTCTATCAGTTCTGCACCATGGGGTAAGAAAAAAAAACCCACCAACACTCTGTAATAAAATGCAGGAAATACTTTAATATTTTGCAGAGCTTTGCAATTTAGAAACTCTTTGCCCTTGCAACTCATGGCAGTCAGTGTTTTCTGTCCTCTGGCATTTTCCTCTGGTAAACCATAGCAAAAGAGGAAAAACTCCACACCAAAGCCTTTGTAAAATTAACCCCTCCCTGTATTTTGTCAGGACTTCCAGCTTCCCTTCTGCCCTCTTCAGCTCAACCAACAGTTAAGCTGGTATAAAATCCTGCTACAATAGCTTAAGTAAATATATTTAGTGCTTCAGTTTCAGCTAACATTTCAATTTCTCCCACTATTATTATTTCTGGCTAAGTGAAAATACACTTGGTTTAACTACCTAGCCATCAAGTGGTTTAATTATGCAGCCTATGTTTTATTTGTGTGTACCCAGCCCCCCAGCTCTTCACCCTCTCTTCCCTTCTTCCCATGCAGTCTTCCTGAAGCAAATACAAACCCAGCATCAGTCAGTTAGAGAGGAGCTATGAACTGTACCCTTACCACAAGTTCTAACCTAGGTAAGTTTGCCCAGCAGTGCCTGGGAGGCTCATGCCATAGGCTCCGTCCCGACCGAAGCCTGCAAAGCCATCAGCCTGTCATTACAAGAACAACCAGTTCCTTACTGAGCAATCCAATTTTTTAAAAACATTTAACGTTCTTTCTTCAGCAGCCTTATTTTACAACCCAGGAAGAGTCACTCTATCCTGATGCTCAGTAACACGAGCTATGCATCTCTAAACCTTTCATGTTTCTAAGGCTTGCATACTTCATCCATTTAATCACAAGATTTTTTTGTTAATGCTATCCAAAGTAACTAATGATCCTAGTTTCTTACATGAAATGTATGTCAAAAGCTGAATTAAAATGACAATGAGAAGATAAAAACAAATTAATATATAAAAAGCTTTCTGCTACAGAATCTGGTTCAAGGTCAGAATTTCAAGGGCTCTAGTGGCGGACATCCTTTCACTCAGTCTCAGCAGATGTGGCTTTGCCCTTCAGCAAGTACGTGTCAAGGCTCTACCTGGATCAGCTGAATGTTGTGGGAAAACCTGGCTACCAACAGAGCTCTGGAGCAAAGAGTCATGTCTGTCACCCCCTGGGATTACTGATACAATGCTGCTACATGCCCCACTGACATTTACAGTTACACTCAAAACAAGATGCTTTTCATCATTTACATCTCAGCATTGACTTCTGCCTATTGATATCTTTTTGCTCAGTCACCGTGCTTTTTCCAGACGTTGCTGGACAACTTGTGAACAAGAAGAATGGTTGGGCAGGAGGGCAAAGTGCACTTTCATACAAAAGAGAAGGCTTACACATAGTTAAACCCTGTTCCATGTAAACATTTATGCTACCCTGAAATCTTTACTATCAAGGATTAAGTTCAGCTTTGTGCTTCTTTTAGGACACGGGCTATTGGCTATGATCTGACTTGAGACATCACGACAACTGAGTTCACTCACACTACAGAGGTATTAGCCCATCAGTCTGCATTTCAAAGCCAGCCAGCAGAGTTTGCAGTTGCTTCTACAGCATCCCAGAGGTACCAGCATCTTAAATGCAGTATTTGAAAATAAGATCATCTCACCTGTTATGCATACGTTGGCTAACATTCAAGCTATTGCGTAGCAACAGCAATGTGTTCTCATAGGTCCTCCTATATAAGCTTCTGAATTACTCACTGTCATCCAGAAAGTGATAAAACTACATTTATGAGTAATAAAATTCAAACGAGACCTTTATTTACATTGGGTTTTCAAGCGCTGGGTGTTGCAACATACATAACAAAATTTCATACTACATTTTTTATAGGAAATCAGGTTGAAAAGCTGTTCTACAGAATCAATTTGTCAAAACTGGCTAAGCAGAAAATGTGCCAGCTTGGTTTTAGAGTACTCTGTCAATTTTACAGTGTCTGCTATCGTTCAGAGTATTCCTGATGTCACGGTTATAAAAACAGAGCGCTCATGCAGGTTAATTTACAGTGAACTCACCTAGTAAATTTTACATTCTTCACTTGTTTAGAAGAGCAGGTCAATACTCTCCACATTGTCTCACAAAGCAATTACAGATCCAAATAGGGAGAAAACTAGATCCATCAGGAGATTTTTAACAGAAAGAAACTAGATGTAGCAAGACAAGGAGTCAGAACTTTAATTCCATGACAAACTGAATTATAATCTCTCATTTTGTAGAAAACGAGTTGTACTGTAAAGATTAATCAAGTCCTTTTATTCCCTATTAACATTATGCAGCAACCAATATGAGTGTCTAGGTAAACAGAAACTTTGTGAAATGTTTTGCTGCAAAGCTGACTTCAGTAATGCACGCAAATGATAAAGTCATCAACTCTGCTCACTGCCAGAAATAAAAAAAATGGCTTCAGGAGCAAATAACACTGATTCATACTGTGCTCAAGCACTAGTCAACAAAATCTATTAAACTGCACAGGTGAAATAAAAAAATCAAAGCAGCTTTGTTATCTGACTTGTGACACCTTATTTAAGTCTCAGGCATTACTTCTTTATATCAGCATAAATACGTAGCCTTCTACAGCTCTTATGATGTGGTTACAGACACAAAAATGTTATAGTAGAAAGCAAGAGCTAGTTCAAGGAATTTCAGACTTTGAAATCAGCAAGACACAAAGCTAAAATTCATATGTTCCTTTTTCAAGTTATGAATACCTTCACTAAAACATAAATATTTTAACATATATTAATTTTTTCTGACATTCAAAATTGTAAAGTCAATATGGCAGAATTATTGTTAAAAGCACATATTTACAAATATTCTTTTTTCCATACATAAAGTATTTGGCATAATTATAACAATCTTACTGCATACACAACTGTTTGCTTCTTTTTCACATAATGGTACACTCCTTATTAAAATTTACCAGTTATGTACAAAAATACTTGAACATTTATTATAGAAAACCTCTATAACCACCATCAACAGCATGTAACTGCTGAAGGTTTAATTGACAGAATATAAAAAGTGGTCACTTTCTTCCAGTTAAACTATCAACAAATCAAACACAGCTAAAATCAACATGAGCTTCCCAACAAAAGAGGGAGAATATTTTTAACAGCATGATTGATTTAAAATGCAGTTCACACAGCTGTTCCCAAGCACATTAAACAGTCAGTAAGAGAAAGAGGATACAAAAAATACATACAGAAGGTGCTTTTTTTTCCCCCTCCACATTCCTACGGCTTGGCATTAGCTTTCCAGAACTCTTCAGATGCCAGTCAGTAAAATACAACCTTAGGCCAAACACCGTTCTCCTACAATAAAGATGACGGTGATGAACTCAAGATAAAAAGCAAATCCAAAACCTGGCTTCACTGGTATGTGCACATCGAAAGATCTGGTCAGAATTTTTGCTGGGTTTTTACAGAATTATTAGTGACCTTAGCAATTAGCTTTCGAAATTTATTGATTTATAACTAGTAGTTTGTATTTTAAACAAACTCCATTCATTTACTGTATGGCCTTGGTACTAGTCAGTACTCATTCCTGTACACAAGTGAAATGAACAATTCATTTGTACCCATTTCATACACAGATTGTATTTTAGGGTAAACTTTGAAAAAGAGCAGAGAGCCTCCACTAGCAAAGTGCTAGCTTTTTAAAAAATAAAACTAAGCAAACAAACAAACAAAAAATCCCATTAACTGGAAGAATAAAAGTAAATTGCACCTCAAAAAGAAAAGGATGTGTCAGGTACAGTAATACACTAATGGCACAAAACTTTATCAAGATTCCTCAGAATGGTGCTGTATGCTGAATGAAATGCAGGTATTTTTCCATCTTAAAAATAATATAAACCAAGTGTGTGTTTCAGAAATTCCAAACCACATTCTTACAACAGTTCTCTGCAGTATAACTTGCATTATATTTCCATTTTTCCACAGACATTTGAAATGACCAACCTGTTCATCGGCTAAGAGAAACAACTTCCAGCCTACTTGCAGAAACATTCTAGTCTACAGACTACTTTGTTAGAAAGCGTGCATTTATCTCTAGTAGTAAAGATCCAGTCAGTATATTCTGCATTTTGTAAGAAGCATTTGGCTAAATCAGATGAGAGTTGTAGGGTTTTAGATTTTTTTAAAAACAAAAATAAAGTACAAATAAAAACATTTATCAGTATTCACCACCATGAACTTGAAAAAAAATCCTCTCATTCATGCTTCCTATAATATCTGGCGCAACCTAAATTAGTAATTTCATTTCAAATGTGCAACATAATATTAATAAGCATTTCAAAATTACTCAAAAGAAAAGGTGGGTGAAATATTAAAGTGCCTAACTAAACGGTTTTTACCATTTTTTAAAAAATATTATTTCTTAAACGGTAAAGAACTGGTTGCAATTAAATAGAAAAGTGGCTTCTCATAGCTGAGAGACTTTGCGGGGCAGGGGCCTGGGCCGGGGAACCTGCTCAGTCCTCCTGCTGCTGTTTTCCAGGTTGTTCGGCCGGACCAGCTGTGGCTTGGGCGGCAGCGCTGGTGGGTCCGTGGTGGGTGGGATGGAGAGGCTGTGAGGTAGAGGAACAGGGCGCTTCAAAGTCCGCTCGTACACGCTGTAAGGCGGCGGAGTTTTACTTTCTTTTCTCACAGGCTCCTCAGAAATACTGTAGCTTGGGACAGTCACTGTCGGTTCACTGCCTTGGCTTTCAAAGCCTGACGTCTCTGATGTGCTACATCGGCTGAGCGAAGAGATGCCGCTGCTGTAACTCCCTGACAGCACCGGGGAGTTGGATATAAGCCCCGAGGAATGATACTCCACTGGAGATGGTGTGAATGACTGCAGAGACCCCTGCTCGAAAGAAAGGGCAGAAGAAGAATTTACCTGGAGTAAGCGAGGGAGAGCATTTCTGTGCTCAGACTGAAAACATATGGAGATACCGGCATGTATATTCTGAGGCTTGATAAATGTAAATGGTTGTGTCCCTGTTTAATCAAGATCCAGTAAGAAACCAACAAAAAGATCATTTCAAGAGTGCCTAGGTACACCTTAAACATGGTGTGGTCACGCTCGTAATTCAGTAATTCGTGTAAGTGGACGTAAAACTGTATTTAAACGCTATCTTACTGTCGTAATAGCCCGGAAGCGCCCTGGCTATTTAAACCCTGGCTTTAAACCGAACCCTCCTCGCGGGTTTTCCCAGCCGTAAGCGGCAGGCGCCTGGGGCGTGCCTGGTGGCGTCCTGCCCCCTAGCGCCCAGGCACCGCACCTGCAGCCCGCTCACTGCTGCTGCTTCAGGCTCTCACCTTCCACATGCATTTTCCACATGCGTTTTCCTCACAGTTTCAGTGCACCGTCACGCTATGGAGAGTGCGGTCACATCGTGCATCATTTCCGAGCGTGTCACAATACCGATGTCAGAGGTGGAGCGCAGATGCCGAGCTAAGAGCCGCTGCTGTGCGCCAGCCCCTTTCAGCCGGCAGCTCCTGGTGTGTTCAGGGGCAGCAGCAGGAGGGCAGCCGGCTGAGACATCTCAGCTGCTGCAGACAGCAATTTGAACTGCAGCAGCTCCTCTCTCCCATCTCCCAGGCGTTCCTTGGACACACTGTGCCGCTCGCACAAAACACAAACCACCACTGTGGGCCCCAGGGACAAGGGTCCAGCCGAGGGCAGAGGTTGCAAATGGTGGGGCCAGCAGCCCCGCAGGTCTGTGCGGAAGGTGAGGGATGGCAGCTGAGGGCCCCATGGCAACGACAGTATTGATGAAGAATAGACGGCAGGGACACTAAAGCCCTACCTAAACCCACTGAGCAGTCCTATTCTAGTGAAGCAACGTCAACCGAAAACTGTAAAAGGTTAGACCAGGCTTTGCAAGCTGAGAAGTTTTTGCAACATCTTAATTTTGACTGGAGCCATCCAAGACAACTTAGACTTACTGGCCCCAAGCACAGGCTAAAAAAGGGATGTTGAAATCACAAAGACAAATTTCTCACTCCAGTTAGACTGGTTGGTACTCAGTGGCTCAGCGTGAGAGTGTGAGCCATGCAACAGAAGGTGGGGAGGGGAGGAAAAGGAGAGGGGCAGGGGTGTATAGAGCTGGCTGCACTATCTTTATGCTGTTGAGATAATTTTAGTTATGCATCTAGAACTAGATCCACAGTGCACTGAAAGCAATGGAAGAAAATCTTAATTTGCATCAGTGGGTTTTGTACTAAGACGGCCTTCTGTGGCAGCACGTAACACTTGGAACACAAAGGCAAAAAAAAAGCCCTGTATATGGCCTGGGAAAAGCAGAGCGAGTTTTTTTTAAAGCTCAACACATGTTGAAGACATTTCAGACATTGTGAGGAGCCTGTTTAACTACTTGTTTCAGGTTCCATTCCTCTGCATGTGAGGAGGCGGCAGTTGCACTCTTAACCCCACAAAAGGTCCAGGGTCAAGGTTTTCAAAGAAATGATGTAGTTAGTTCAACTTCCATGAATGCCTGACACTCGGACTAAGTGACCATAAATAAGATTTAGGACCTTTGCTTTTGTCATTCAGAACAAGAGCAAATATGTGTAAATCCTGCCTGCCTCAATTTAGGACCTGAGCAGGGGTAAGCACTTGGATCCTGACAACAGTGCAGACTGCTTGTACCAGTAGTGAGTAACAGTCTAGACACCGTAAGAGTCTGGAAATTCACGGATGCTTGAAGTTAGATTCAGCAACTGTCAGAATGAGTCTGGGCCAGCACTCCTCTCCCAAGTGGCAATCCAGACTTTGGCTGTAAAATGCTTCAATTCTGTCCAGGCATTTAGAAGAACATGTTAGGACAAGCTTCAAGCCTCCCTGAGAATCATCACTACCGAGCCCATTCAGGAAAAAAGGAAGAGTCACTCACCTTTCGTACAAGCTGCTAATGCTCTAAGAGCTTCCTAGTAACCAGTTAGTGTGAAACCTGGGATCGGTGCTCCCTTCAGCAGAAGACATACTATGGTAACAGGACTATAGGGCACTCTGATGGCCAGCACAATTGCTCTGTGTTGAAACTGTAGCACCATGCAGCCACAAGTGGAAATGTTACAAGCTCATGGGATGACCAACGGGAGAATGACTGTGGGCTTGTGATTAGGGACCTCAAGGGGAAAGGAGGCATTCTGAGGTGGTACTTTCCTCCTCCTCCTCAGGAGACATGTACCTTTGCAGCTTTTGTTAGGCATTGGGTACCTGAGGGACCACTTCAGCAGGGCTGCTTCCCTCTGCCCTCTCGCCAAGTGCCTGAAGCACCAGTCATGCTCCTTTCTATACGCTCTCCTTCCTGGTTGTTGACCCTCATGTTTCTAACTGCAGAACAATCTCTGCTTCAATGGGGTGGTAGCGGCTATCCCCTGGACAAATGTTGCACTGTCTGTCAATACTTGGGTTTGCCTGAATATGCAGGCTGTGTGTTCACATCCTCCAGTGCTGGGGAAGACACAGATTTTCTGGTCAAGTTTTCCAACAAATAAGCTGTTGTGCAACAAGCAGGTACCGACACATTCAAGTATCTTGAAATAGAAATGAAACCTGCTCAGTTTAGCCTGGCCCAATTGCTATGGGTGATTAACTGCCAGAGAAGACCCAATGTTTATTCATAGCCTGCGGTTAGCGTTTCCTACTGGCAGGCTTCAAACTACTTCCAATTTCTTATGCAGCCTCCCTGGATCATTCTGCAGAGGGAATGGATATTGAAATGATGGAAGTGGGGATTACTCTTTAACACACCCTCTAATCCAACAGCTCTGGATGCTGGAGGAGTAAGAGGAATGGGTTGCACAACAGGCTCTCCTTAGCTGGCATCTCCCCTTTTGCCACTGCTGGAGACAGACTTCCGGACTAGGTGGCTCATTGGGCACCTCTTACATTTATTTCTTAAACTCCCTTCCGTACTCTAACTCAGGTGAGCTTGATTATCTACATAGTCAACAAGCCTTATATTGAGAGGTTAAAGGTTCTGAAGATCAGGTTTCTTACCTGCAGTTTTGAAAAATCTTCAGAGATGCTGTAATTGTTATGGCTACTTACTCTTATGAATGGTTTTTGTATAGGCTTATGTTAATAAAAGGAAAATAGTATATATTTAATATACATTATTTGGGATTGTATTATATCTACCCAACATCATGTACAATCTGTCCCACAAAGGCAATTCACTGCAATAAAACAGTACCTTCATTGGTGATCTCCCAGCAGGAGAAGGGGAAACGGAGGCTATGTGTCTTGCTGGTGATGCTGTAAAGTCAGAAAGATTTCAGTGCATTCTTGGCATTACAGTTTTCACAAAGAAATCTTTTTAAGTGGACAGGAGATCATTCAATAAACAAACATTATCTCTGGTTCCCTTTAGGTACTTGCCTGATGGCTGAAAATAGTTTTAGAGATTTTGTTTGTTTTACTTTGTTCTCAGGATTATCTTGCAGTACAACCAATGAAGCATAAGAAATTTCTGCATCCATCCTCCCTGACAAATTTTGTATCTCTGTAAGTTGGTTTATATCCTACCAAATGATAACAGAATTCAAAAAAAGTCAGTATAATAACTGTCCCCTCCTCTTAAGAAATATATTATGTATTTGTATGTCAAATAAGAAAAAAAGACAATACATAATGTACTTACATCAAACATTTACTTGTAAATACACTGTAAACATGCCTAACATTTTTTGAGGCATAAGTCTAACACACACAAAGTGTCTTCGCTCCCTTGAGGACAATTACATTTATATTACCACTTAAGCAGCCCTTCCTTTAAATGGAAATTAATCTTTTGAAAGGCAAATTCGTTATAGTAACAGAACTCATGTACTTCCATGATTCCATGTGCATTTTCTGGCCTGTAAGATTCTTTGTGGTTAATGATCATTGCTGATTGCTAACCTCCAATTAGCATAAGATCAAAATATGGCATTTTATCATCCTCCCTAGTACTAGCATGAATGTCTGGAACTACTCAGTCATTAAGCGAAGGGGCAGAGTACTGGAAACAGAATGCTACAGAGAACATTAATGAGATGAAAATTCCTGTGGAGGCAATTCTACAGCCTTCTATGTAAGTAATCAAATAATCTGCCCAAGAAGTTAAAGATCAGAGTGGAAAAAATCTAAGCCCTCAAGTAAATCATTTGTTTTTACTGGAGTTTAGCATTAAATGTCCATTAACTCACCAGTCTGTGCAGGTCTTGGTGGTACAGGGGGAGATATAAGCTTTCCACTTTCTGATGTGTTTCTGGCTTCCTTCCCACTGTCCAGGCTCCAGCTGCTGGGCGTGGTGTTTACAGCTGGAAGAGAATGAAAAAGCTGGCATTGGCATCACCCACTTCTAGCTCTCTGACTTGCCTTTATCTGCGAGGGTAAAAATACACAGTGAAAACAACAACCATGACTGAAAAGCTCTCATGATTACATCAGCATTTGAAAAGCTCTTAAATAATGGCTGTCAATCTCTTGGCTGCCCGATGTATGCAACTGGCCCTTCGGTCAGTTTGTGATTGTATAGAAGTTGGGACCATCAACAGTAGCAGCCGAGATAGCACTCTGGTGCCCTGCAAATGCAGCCACAAAGGGAGATAAGCTTGAAGCCTGTTAATACAATCGGTTTATCTTTGCACCGGACTGCTATTTAGAGCTTTCTAGGCAGAGGGGAACAAACTATCCATAAACTGTTTCCATTAGCTCATTTTATATACAGAAGGGACTAGGGAAAGGAACTTGCCAAATTCCAATCACCTCCCTCAGAAAGCTTTCTGTGCTAACAGCCTTCTTTGCCTGCATAGGCTACACATTCAGAACTGAAAGGAAGAAGAAAAGAAGGGCACAAAACCAAGGAAGTAAAAATGGGAAAAATGAAAGAGCAAGGCAGGGGGAGGGAATCAAATGAAGAAATTATTTTTGACTGAGAAAATTTATATACCCTGTTTGTATGCATGGTCAAGGATCTATGCTTAATAATGTAAATTGACAATCACCTTGACATGCATAAGATCAGCTGATGTATTTGTCTGTGTTACCGTTACCTAATTCCATTACTTTAATTGAATGATCCCATAAGGCCTGGAACAGCTTCCTTACTAGAACTGGTTTATCGCATGTTATCAAGGAGCCACCAATATTGGGAAGAAGTCAGACAGAAAGGCAAGGCATTTAACATGGAAAGGACAAAAGCTAACTTACACCTCACAATTTTTCTTACACATCCTGTAAAAAAGTGGAAAACACCTTTCTTCATATTTCCCCCTTCCCCCCCTCAAAACCTCACCACCAACTCCCCACACACACACTTTCAAAGCCTCAAATCTCTTGCCTTGCTATGACAGTTTCCTTCTTGCCTGCTTGTTTCATAGTTGTGAGTAGAGAACCACATGCAAGGACTCTGTGCTCATTTACAAAGATGAAGCAAAAAGCAAATCATTGTTGCTAACTGGTGGTATTAATTATTGCTATTATAGCAACATCAAGGGCTCTCCAAAGGACTGCAGTCCCACTATACCAGTGTATACCAGACTTAACACAAAAAGTACAGTACAAATAATACTTGTTTCATGTCTGTAACAATATTGTTACAGTATAATTTCACATTAGTTGACTCTGAGAACAGCGTACAGAATAATCCATTTTCTGCAGGATCATTTTGCTTTTTCATTGCCAAAATATGGAATACATTGTTTGCTTTTTATTGTAAGCTGTCACCTAGCAGTATGGGTTTGCCCTCATCTTAAAAATTACTTGGCACCAGACCAAGGTACTTCAAATGCCCGAATCTCTTGACAAGCCAATTTTTTTCTTTGAAGTCATCTGTGCAGTCAGTTCTCTGGTCTGCTAAAGTCTCCAGGAGAGAACATTTTATTTTAACAACTTTGTAATGTACTTGGCTACATAGGCCAGTGGAAAAGTTTTGCCATTTCCATGTTAAATTATTTTATATGCTTTTCAGCCCTGTGAAAAATTCCACACTTGAGCTTTCATAAAAACTTTCACACAAAAATACTTCTAAAACTCAACTCTTAATGATGAAAATGTGATTCTTGGTCAGTTCTTGTTACAGCATATTCTTAAAATATTTATTTTCAATACACTTATTTTACTGTATCCTTTATTCAGGGTACCATAAAAGGCAGCACATAAATGATGGAGCATATTATGGACGTGAAACACACAATGAAATCATGGCACAGTAACTGTGCCAACAATATTGAATTTCCCCATGTGCAAAATTATAAAAGGCAATATTTTGTCTTTGGAAATTCATAGGTTTCTCATTTACCCTAATTAAAAGCAAAAAAACCCCAACAAACCACAAACTGATCTCTTATCTTCCATCAAAGCGTAGCGAAAAGCACAGTGACTTACACTTAGTAAAGAGGACTTGCAGGTACCACACTTGAGGACTATCCTCTTTAGCTTCTCTGCGCCCTAGTCTCCAGAAGTTATCTCCAGTATTCATCACCCCATATGTCTCTTGAGAAGCAGAAAGGACAGCTTTCACAGGCAGTGTGCTGCACCATCACCCCTTTCTGGAAAATTCTGTGCCTTTCTGAGTGCAACCCTCAGTTCAAACACACACCATGTCCCCCCCCACCCCCTCCTGCTTTTCAGCAAAGTTTTTTGAAACTTAACAGTGTTAGTGTAATTTAGTTATTTTGAATGTTTTGAAACTTGGAGATGACAGTATGCACTCAAAAGAATTAGCATTCTACAGGAATATGACAAATTAATTATATTTTCATTGCTTCAAAGATCGGTATGGTGCAGCATTTCCACTCACCTTTGTCAGGGCCAGGCAGACTGGAATCACTTCGTGGCAAAGCACCGTCACCAATATGATTAAACAGCATTCTCTGTAAATTGAGAACAGCGTGGTTTATGCATAGCTGCTGTTGTTATTTCAGTAGCCTTTAAGAAAACAAGGGGGTTTTTGTTATTATCCCCACCACACAGGTCTACTTTGGAGGTAGAGCGACAAACAATCTAAGAACGTAAATAGTTTAATAAAAATATGTGTATACAAATAGGAAGTAGACTAGTTTTCTGAAAACGGTACACACTGGAGGGGGGATTATCATGTACTGAGTTCTGACAGTTTCCAGCCACCTAAAAACAAAATAAGGCTCATATCTCAGGTGGTGTCTTGATAGATTACTAAACAAATGCAGGGATAGATGTGCAATAATTTCATGGTACAATCGGCATCTGAACAAGGTGTAACATTTGACATTATTCAGGGTATGGCTGTTATCTTTGAAAAACATTTTTTTTCCAACCCTAACTTTTTTTGGTAGCAGTGTTCTTAGTTCTCTTGTGGATAAAAATTGACCCATGAAATGTTTTGTCTTTCCTTTTCTGAATATTTGGTTGGTTTTTTTTTTAAAACCACAGTAAATGTATGAAACAATTTTAAAATTTCACTAGTAGTTTCTTTTGGCAGCATTCAAATAATCCGTGGGTCATCAGCTTATCTTCATAACAGATGTAAACAGCATACAGCTAATCCTACAAGTAATTCAGATGTACCTTCCAAAGAAAACGAGAACAGATAAACTTTCCTTTTTTTTTTTTTCCTTTCTTTTTTTATGTAAAGCAAGATCAGACAATTGGTGAAATCCAGATCAAATCAAATCCTATTCTTGTAACTCCTTCCAGTGTTCGCAGAGGACTATGCCGAGTCAGCAAGGCACTATGCTGTGGTTCCACAAGATGGCAAACCCAGCTGCAAAATAATCACCAGTGATCTATCATGCTGCAGCTCCAAGTTACAAAGTGAGGAACAAACACTTGGCCAACTCAACTTGACTTAAAACATCTGTGTCATAGAGAGAATGCTTTGGGAGGCTCTGGCCTACACTAGGGTCTGCCTATCTATGCTGTACTAGAGTCACACTGGGTCAGGTAATACCTGTTTTCCTGGAGTTACCATTAAAGTGAGGTGGTGCAACTATATGTGTGCTCTAATGCGACAGAAAACGGGATCAGATGTTCCTGACTGGTCTGGATTGAAGGTTCACTGTTTACTGAGTCTGCAGTGCACTAGGATCTGGTGGGCAAGTGCTGAAGTCTGTCTGCTGTTGTGAAGGTAAAGAGCAAAGGCTGAAAAAGCAACTGAAATCGGAGGAGATAAAGAGATAAAAGCTGAATGAAATACAGCAAAACAAGGACATACTAAAATAATGAAATATAAAACCACATGGAAGAACAAGAGCAATCACAGGATGTTTACTGACATGCAAAAAGCCCCCCAAAATGTAAAACCCAAAAAGCTCTATTAGGAAGAGTAATAGTGCAAAACCCAAGGAGCTTGTTGACCAGTCAATGATGGCAGGCATTCCTCTTCAGAGTATGGGAAGAGCTGGAGAGACATTGTACAATCGCTCAGCCAGAGATCAAAAAGCAAGCACAAATGGATGTTGACGGAAAAGCGCTGTACATAGATAACCTTGAGCATCAATGAAGGAAGTGGATGCTTTACTGCTGTGGTCTTGTTCTATGAAGTCCACCAAACTTCTGTAAATGAGGTAGCTATGGCCTGAAAGGACTTGATTTGGACTTGAAGTGCCAGAATTTGCCTGTGTATCTCACCTTTCCTGGTTGAAAAACTATTGTGAAAATTGCATTCATTAAGCCGTAACAAAGACATTAATAAATGGGTCCTTTCCTCATTAACTTAGTGTCAAGCTCCAACCAAGACTGTTGAAGTTAACTGGTGTTAGCATAAAAATGGAAACGACAAGGAACAGTTTGAGCATGTAACTTCTCATGAGAGTTGCAGGTATCTCTAAAGTATCCCTCTACAATTGTCCTGAGGATTTCTTTTCCCCTTCTTATCGGAAGGCAGAGAATCAGAATTTTGTTTCTAATCACCGTCCATTTTTGCTGCTCAGTGAATAAAGCACCAGAGAATGAAATTGCACTTCTCCCCAGAAAGGTGTCTCCTCATTTATGGTTATGAGGGCAGAAAGAAACTGTCAGACCTTCTCACCTTTGAAACATACTTGAGTGTATGAGCAAGTTAATTTTCTACTTACCCTCTCATGGGACACTGAGGGTACAGACAGATTGGGAGATTTTCCTGACGGGCGAGTCTCAGAGAGAGTGGAGACTGGGCCTACGAGCTCCTCAGCCTCCCTTATCGAATCTCGGGTAGAGTGGGGGATAGAAGTCGCATTCCACTTGGCAAAGCAAGAGTTTGCAGTCTGGGAGCAAAAATGGGATAATTTTTTCCTTGCGGCAAACCGTAAAACCGCTTTATTTAAAAAACATCCCCTGGTCTTTCCTATGTGTTGGTCTGGCTTCACTACCACTGTGAAAGTGCCCAGTAGATATATCAGTAAGTAGTTTCTGAGAGCAGCCCTTACGTCTGGCTAAGCTTCAGTATTACTTCTTAAGCCCCCAGGTAAAAGCATGAGGGCTTAAACAGAAGAGAGGAAAAAATTAAATCAAGAGCCAATTCAATAAATGAAGAAGCAAGGGACAAGAATACAACTAATGAGAAACCAACAAATAATTTCTAAATTAAAGGAAGCTGGGCTACCAAGTTGTTTTTTATCAGAGGCAAAATTTCTGGTGGAAATGAAAGCATTGAGAGGGGGGCCTTTCACACTGTGCCTAGGTTCTCGTATTTGCTTCAGCAAGAGGTGCATTGTGTGATGGCATGGATTAAAACAGCAACTGTGCTAAAGGAAAGCACTTTAGGAAAGTAGGTCTGTTAAGAACATAAGGAGAAAAGATGAAATAAAGATTTAAAATTGGTCAGCTCATCAAGCTCATTTTGCATTTCAAGTAACTCAAAAGATACAAATTTCATTCAGACCTATGCAACAGGAATTTTAAGGCACGAACACAACTCACTCTTTTCTGTAGAGTAATAAAAAAATGTCTATCTTCTGAAACTACATTGAAAAACAGAAATTGCCACAGGGAGTGGGTTATTATCTCACAGTGGCTAGGATTAGCTATTTCAGAAGAAATAAAGGGGAGGTCAACATGGACAACTGCTGTGGTAACAGTTTTCTTTCTTTCTTCTTCCCTAGATTGAACAAACACTGCTGTTTCACACAAGCAGGCTGTGTCATCAGGTAAGTCTTTGCAACTCTTTCTCACTGCAGTAAGTATCAAAAACCAGATTTAAATCCAGACAAAGCAAGCAGAAATGTGATTAAGCACTGTGTATTCTATTCATATCTCTTTCATGTAAAATACTGTAAGAGTTTTTGCCTACAACCCCCGCCCCCCTAAATTAACAGCAGTGAGCAGACACTGCATCTGCTCAAAGCTCACTAAGTGCCTTTAACCATCACCTTAGCTATGTGCATTCAGAGGATTCCCAACAAGCTTCCTACCTGCGAGGTTTCCGAAGGAGTAGGGTAGATGGCACTGCAGGGCCTCTCTCTGGGGGAGAGGCAAGAGTTTTCTCGGGAATGCTTATGTTTGTCAGACAACAGAGGAGAGGCTAGAACATGAATGTGTCAAGTGATTAAATTCATGCAGTGAAACTCAAGACATTTCAATTCTACGCTTATGACAAAGAAATCCTGTTTTCCCAACAATACATATTCCTCAAAAAATAGGTTAAATTTGATGCCTGACCAGTGATAACATGCAGAAATTCAGCTGTGTAATGTATCAAGAATTTAATATGGTTTACCAGGGGAGACCAGCACTGACCTCTGGCACTGGATGGAGCAGAACTGGTCACATTAGGTGAAGCAGAATGAGTAGAACTGAGGCTTGAGGTAGACGGACTAGGCTGTGTACAGAAGAGATGCTGTTGTTACCACATCACACTTAGTGGTTTGGAAAACAAAAATTTGCAAGACAACTTTTCACTAAAACAAAGAACTTGTAATCTGTTAGACTAGTCTCTCAGCATTTGAAAATAGCAAACATGTAAAGAGCATCAATGTAAATACACAAAAATGTAGTAAAGTATCAAATAAATAGAAATGTAATTAATATATTAAAATGACTACATCGCAACTGTGACAACTGCACAGAAAAGTCTATGTAAGGTCAGATGACTGCATCCTAGTGTGTTGCTGCTTATTACTTTTGTAAAAAATTCATGCTCTAGGTTAAAGAAGAAGAAACAGTTACATAAAAAATTATTTCTATGTTAAGAAGGTTAACAGCCCATTTAAAGATTTCTCTTTTAAAAATAGTATCAGCAATAACTTTGAGATTTCTGAACGAAATAACAGAAGCATTAATTTAGTAAATAGCCTTGTAAGAAAGATTCTGTTTAGTTTGAAGAATTACAGTAATTTGTACCTGCATGTTAAAAACTTCATCAGAGCTTTCTGACTGCCCAGTGATATTGCTGACTTCAGCAGAAGCTTGGGATGACAGTGATGAGGATGAATACCGATTGACAGCTGGGTAACTCAAGGGACTATTACAAGAATAATGAAACACAAAATGGTTAACTAGTTGCAAATCATAATTTTTCATGAGAAAACAGCACATTTAGTGATCTCCACAGTTTAATTTGGATTTATTTATTGAGAGAGAGATAGAGAACATATATATCAGCTATTCATGACTGAAGATACTTCAAGAGGACCGTATGAGGAAGCATACACACAATAACAGTATTTTATGAGTCATCTTCTGCAAGTTCTCGTATTTTAACTTGCCTGCGTCGTGGTATTACCCTGGCAGCATCAGGGCTCATAGAAACAGGTATGGAATTTCGGCATACACGAGGACTTCCATTTGGGAAATGAACAGGGCTAGCTTGTACACAGGCAGAAAATTCCTGGCAAGTTATTAAAAGAAGATTAATTAAAATCAACACAGTATCATTAAGCATTTTGTAAGATACAGACAGTAATTTGAACAGTTACATCTGCATTTTGGATCAGCTTCATCATTGCTAAGAAAAATATTTTAGATTTTCACTGGTAACACTTTCCCCTTAGTAAAACATAACTATTTTTCTCTGCACTGTATAGAAAGTTTATTAACTTTGCCTTCTGGTAGTGTTAAGAATGCTACAAGCTGTAATGTGGACAACCAACCAAAAGATGTCACTATCTGTTGCCAGGAAAATGAAACAACCCTTACTGTAGCTGAGCAGTCTCCCGGTTTATCCATGCAGCTGCTACATACCTGTATTCCCAAGCTTGACTTCATCACAAAGAACTGATCCACCAGCTTTTTGTGCAACGGCCTCATGTCCTGTGGCACCACCTTCTCGTGCACCGCCAAGCCAAATTCTAGAATCTGGGCCTGCAGAAAAGACAGCAGGAAAGTGGGGGGAAATATAATTTTGATCCATTTTCTTCACACTTTCATCATCAATTAGAATATTAATAAAAGAAAAAAAAAATGCACGTTGTATTAAAAACAAGTATATAAGTCCCTGACAGACCTGTAATCAAACAACACCTAAGGCCAAAACCAATACACAAGAGGTTTTATGACTCTTGCCATTTTACTATTCAACTTTCCCAAAGATCCGGCCTACGCAAATTCAACTCTAATATAAAACCCACTATGGATAACACAGTGAAAAATCTGGCTCAATGGAAACTTTACAAAAGAGCAGTTCTAAACCCTAAATAACAGCTGTTTTCAACAAGAGCAGTTACAAAAAGCATGAAAACAGCAGCAATGGCCAAATCCACCAGAGACCCTGTAATATATTTTTAATTAAGTCCATGGTTCCCTATCCTGTTTGAACTCCCCAGAGGCCACAGTAAGTGGTGACTTTATGCATATTCTTGATGCAAGGCATGACAGGCTTCAGAATAACATTGCTAACACTCTGATCTTGCTCAAATTTGGTCACAGGCACGTAAAATACTGAACTGGTTACATGAGGAATCAGATAAACTCAAATTTAAGAACAAAATAGCTACACTGTGCTGTAATATCTTTGGATGAGAGCTACTAGCTGATGTTTTCAGGCAGCTTGTGAATGGGCACACAGCTGCACAGCATCACTGACCTGAGGTCAGGACTGCAGCACATCCATCTGCGCATACAGCCATCCCGGCCCTTCTGAACGCTCCATGGTTTCTGTTAAATCATCAGCTGGTGCCAGACAGGGTTTAACTGCTATTGCTTGGAATTCATGTTTTTGTCATAATAAGTTACTAATTCCAGCTTTAAATTGTAACAGTTAGTGAGATTAACTATCGCTTGAAAAACCAAAACTGCAATCTAAATTACTATATGAAATTAAAGTGAGCTCAGTGAACCCATTCTACTTTATACTGCCTGAGAATCTGTCCTTCAGCTGATCTGACCAAATGATACCATAATGACGAAAAATGAAATTTCCATCTTGCCAAATTCCAATACTCTGACCTCTTTATCCCAAGCTGGCAATAAAGTTTGAAATTTCAACATGCTGCATAGAACAAAGATAGGTAAATGCCAGTTAAGAAAGCTGAAATACTTGGTAAGACAATTTGATGAATTTTTTTTTTTTTTCAGCATCTGCAAATGGAGACAACCTCATATTTGAGGCTAATAGGTTGTTGGTTTATAAATAAATGAAGAAATAATACAAAAGTCATACAATGCACAGAATACTCACCTGTTTAATCACTTGGTGTTTATTTTACTGCTTACCTATATGGCAATTATTATTAGATATCTTCCACTGTAATAAGATCCTTTGTGGTTTTTTGCTCTTATGCGAAACCTTTTTGTGAAAATGTTTGTTCTGTAGTATTGTTAAAATACATCACAGAAGTATTTGCTAAAGCCATCAAACATTTCAATGAGATTATGTTTATTCTGCAGTAATGGTAAAATAATATATGTTTGTTGTGCAAATACATACAAGCATGACAACACAAAGATTTGCCTCTCATTCAAACTTTAACTTAGAATAGTCTGATGTGATTAAGATGATGATGAAAAGGACTAGCAAAAATATACTAACATTACCCAGAAACCTGCCTGTATATGAAGTTACTGTCTACTTGGTATCTGATTCAGAAAATACTGAAGACCACCAGTCTTTTTGCTAGAACAGCTAAGCAGGCCACCTAGTCTGTCTTTTTCCCACTTTACCTGCTCAAGCATCAGCTCTCTCAGGCGCGTGATCTTCTCTCCGTCCTCTGGATGGTTTGAGATGTATTCTTTGACAAAGAATGCCTAGGCAAAATAAAATCACAAAGTAACATAGAAGTGACTAAAAACACATAACTGATTTTTAAAAATAACTTTCTAGATGATATTTGCAAAACAAAAGCTCCTTTCCACAGCAACAGAGGATAATAAATGCTAAATAATTAATTATTCACATATGAATTCATGGACAAATAAAGTGGAGCTACTCTTGAGTGGAATTTACTAGTTGTTCAATATCCAAGACAGATCCTGGATCAAATGTGAAAACCTGCAAATCAGAGCTGAAACCATACGCAGGTCACCTAAACTAAATATGTCACAACTCATGGGGGAGAGATAAGACTTCTAAATAATTAGAGTTGGGGTTTGCTCTCTTTTCACACTAGGAGTTTCATTACTCATTAAATATAAAGACGTCTTAAGAACAGTGTGGAATTGTATGCTATTATATGTATCGGAGCTATGACATTTTCTTATTCACTCTTCATATAAATACAGTTTTGAAGAACTCACAGCGACATTGACATCAAAAAGTTATTACTTCTCACTTCAGGAGCATCTGACCAACATCCAGGTCTGTTCATAAGCTTACATGAGTTTCCACCGCATCTCCAATGCTCCAGTCAGCTATAGTACCCCAGAGTCATTTTACCCACCAGCAATGGCCTGGACATAGAACTGTTTGTTCACGATTCCATTTTTCTTAACATGTCCTACCCTGAAAGGGGATTATATTGTGTTTACAGGAATTCTTGACAATATTCTTTAAAGAAAATGCCCAGCTGCTCATCTGAAAGATTTCTAGACCTTCTCAAAAATGCATTTGTCACAAAAAGTGTCTGTACACATACCTATACATACACATGGTTTTCTGTTCATGGAGTTGAAAGAGTAATAGTGGCTGCTCTGTGCTGTGTTTTCCTTTGGCACTTGTCTTAGCATTTCCCTCCTATATTTCTTACAAGGTTCTCCATTTAGCTTTAGCTGTTAAAATCTTTGCTATGCAGAATAATTTGTAAATATGGAGAGCAGAAGAGCTGGAGATAGGCAGACTCCTCTGATTCAGTTCCAAAATTTCATGATGTGACAACCCACAACAAGGAAGTGCTGAGACCTATCTAGAAAATGCTGATACTGTAATGAAGAACATTTATTTCACATGGTGCTTTCACCACAGATAAGCATAATTATAAGAATCCATGTTTAAATTGTTCAAAGGAGCCCTCTGATACTTGCTAAAATCCCAAATCCCAAACTTCTTCTAGCTTATGTTTTTTCCCCCTCAAGCTACAAGCTTAACGTTCTTTCAGTATCAAGCAGGTGGTGTCCCAATGGTTTTGGGCTGAGACTTATACAGATCTGTAATACAAGTCAGAGATGTAATAACAATGTAACTTCAAACAGAATCACAGGTATTTTAGGAGAAAAAAAAAAAAAAAGATATCTGACTAAATCCAGTGAAGTTACTGGAACTGGACTGGTAGTTTCCAATAATTAGTCGTGAAAGTGCCTCTACTCTTCCAACACATGTAAAGGAACTAAAAGAAACGTAAGTTATAGTTGCAGTTTGAGAGGTGTTAGTGGACACAAAATACACTCTTCATGTCTTTCCAGCAGTGTCTGGAAGACTTTTAAAAAATCAGTGGTTCAGTTTATAGCCATTTTTTAGCACCCGTGAAGATGCTGCATGATGACTATTACTTCTGTAGATTTTCCTGGAATCTGTTCCTGCACTGAAATCAGTGAAAACATAGCTTTAACACCTGCAATACCAGCCAAAGTGCCAAATAATTTAGAACAGCTGCTTGGGGAAAAAAAGAAGGGGAAAAAACAAGGAGGGAGGGGGAGCAGAAGAAAAAAGGAGAAGAAAAAAGGAAGCAGAATCAAGGAAGGCATCAGCTGGCCAAAGGATGTTATTTGCTGGGTCTTAACATTTCTTAAACCTTGGGAGTTGCCTGAAGGGAAGAAGGATACCTGTAAAGACACAGCCATGCTTACCCCAAGACTGAGTTTTAAGCTTTGTACAGGGCAGAAGGCAAAAGCAAGTGAAACAGGCAGAGAAAAGCATTTATAGAGGAGAAAAAAAAGAAAGAAGGCAGAAGATAGGAAGTGGCAAAACAGCAGAAAGACTATATGTAAAGACTGAAAAAGGGACATGTAAAGAGAATGAGGGTGAAATTTTTGGTGTTTCTAACACAAATTAGTGAAAAGTCCTATTTTAGGTAGCAAGAGAGAGAGGGAGAGGACAGAAGGGAATTGAAACATGAAGACTGTCTAGGAGATCAAGAACTGTAGCTAAGAACAGTAAGAAAGGAGCAAGCTAGAATCTTTAATATGCTCATGAAGAATGGAAAGCTATGCAGAGACACAGAGCTAGCTCTGAAATTGCTAATTCAAACCAGACATAGTTCTGACATGACTGTATTTCTCAACGGACTCCCTTTGTGGCGCTTTATCGTGCTAAGCAGTTTTGTTGTTGTTGTTTAAAAGGCAGCTGGGAAACATCAAACATGATACTGCTTTGCTTAAGTCCCACAATTTTCATAATGTTGCAGTTTTGATGACAGATCCTAACGCTGTAGTGGACTCAATTTCTTGTAGCTTAGATTCAGTTTTACCAAATACAACGCTGTTGAGCGAACACTGAATATTGCAGCCTTTGAGACAAGTGGACAGAATATTCAACTTGACATTTTCAATGGAAAAGGAACAACCAGCAGACTCAAGTATTTCATAAGACCATTAGGAGAAAGAGGAAGATCAAGCTGGGCTGTAAAAGAAATAGCCTTCCTTTGTTTTTACTGCCATTTTGAAATTCCACAGAACTTTGTGGAAATACAGCATCCCAAACATTTAAGGTTGTCCTAAGATGATTCAGAGATGATAATACGAGGAACAACTTTTCAGAACAAATGCAGCATTAGACATTTCTTAATTATATGTATTATTTCTTACGAGATTTTTCCAGAAAGTAGCTTTCCTTAAAAACTTCGAGAAAAGAAAGAAGTAGGATCTAGAAAAATATGATTCTTCAAGAAAATAATTTTTTACATATCTATATATCTATGTATCTATATCTTAAAATCAGAATTTCAGTATACAAAAGTAAATTTGCTGGTTGGCTAGAAGTAGCTCATGACCTAGAAAGACAGAGGAAAGAAATACATTATAATAACATAGTTACAATTAACTATTTCATTAAAAATACCCAAACCAACCATGCAAGAATGCAAGGTAATTGTGAACAAACTCATGACTCAAATTTCATGGTACTATCTGCAACAAGACCGTTGTTTCAATAAAGCTGTACATATTTAACATCACCTCAACCAAAACTGAGATATAGGTATAATTAAAACTATTATTGATATAGTACTTTCTGTCCTCAATTCATACAGAGGATCTACATTAGTAGGAGAAAGAAATCAATAAAAAACTGTCTTATGACAAATTTTTAATAAACAGAAGATAAATTGCTTACCTCTTGGTATCTAGCAACTCCACCATTAACTGCTGCATCAATGACCCCATTCAGACACATCGTGAGAGGGTTAATATTTTGCATCTGTCGAGTTTGACACTGACTAATCAGTGTTCTCAGTTGCTGGTTCTTATTTTCTAAGACTTCAATAGCATTCTCAAGGGGACTCATTTCCACCTGAAAGGGGAGTGAGGAACATTGCAAACATACTTAATCTAGTTGAAAGATGAAACATATTAATATTAATACATATTAAATGTATTTTTTTATTTCTTAAAAAAACCCAATGTTATTCTATTTCCTAGAGTATTGGGGCAGAGAAAGTTCTTCTCACCTGGGCTACACTCTCTTGAGTGTACACTGAGCACAGAGAGTTAATTTTATCACATAATCAAGGACCAAAATAAACGACTGTGCCCCTCTTGTAGGTTCATTATCTGACCTTGAGAAGTTACTCAGCCCTTGCTGCAAAGCACCTACACACTTCAGCCTGTGGTAGAACTTTTGGAATTCAGGGCTAAACTGTCCTTGGTAACTACCTAAACTGGGCTTGAGGTGAGGGAGAGCTTCACACCATGCTTAAGGGCACAGAGCAGAGCTTCAGTTCCAGCAAGTTACTTCCCTCACCCAAAGTGAACTCAACAACTAGATATTATGGATGAGGGGTTTGAATGTAAGCTTTGAGATAAGATGATAATCAAGGGTAGTCCTTGAGCGGGGTGTGCCTATCCCTTCTAGAGGGTGAGGAAGCTTTTCTCACAGGTAGCGTGATCTGCAGGAAAAGCAAAAAGCTAAGCAATATCAAGAGTACAGACCTGCAGTTGCTATAATTTACCAAAACTTATGAGTACAAACCTCAGTCATGATCTAGTATGTGTCTAGGAAAAATTTTTACAGTTAACTTTTAGAAACATTGACTATAATGGTAACATGATAGTTAACTGAGAATCTTCATATTAGGGTCATATTAACCTAGTAAGGACTCAGTAGGAGTCAACTAAAAATTTCTCCTGTTGCACACAATTTTAATTTTTGCTAAATTCCTTTTTTAGTTTTCTACAGGGGAATATCAGGATGGTGAGCAAATGACATTTTGTTGCTATTTTAAAAGAAAAACACAACAAAGTTTTAGAAAAAATCAGTTGCACAATGGGAACCCTATATTTAATGGGACCATTGCAAGTCTGGCGTTGACAGGAAAGAAAGTAGTTACAGATGTTATACTCCTGGGCTCAACAACTGACCAGTTATTTAGAGATCTTTATAGAAGCTCTCCTCCGAATACATTTGAAATGTCTTTAAGGATTTTCTAAGAAATATAACAAGAAAGGAGAAGAAATTACGATGCATCAGCAATACTGCTGCATTAGACACTGTTCCTATGGGTTCTGTGTAGGCACGCTTCCCTACCCATGCTGAGAAGTGGGAACTTCAACAGAGGTCTAGGCAGACACAGAGATATACCCACATGGAGTTTGCTGTGTTACAGGAACTTGGAGAATGCGTGCTTTTCAAGAATACTGAAAGATAAGTTAAGCTATAGATATTCTAAGTATAAAATATTTCATCATGCTGAGTTTTAAGAAAGTAATTTGCTGACATTAGATGTTGTGTTTGGCAGCCCGTTATTGTTCTCAACTTCTGTTTTCCTCAACTGTTTAAATGAATCATATGGGTGGTTCTTAATACTTTTCAAGATAAGAGAAACCAGACAACTCAAAATACTTTGCAAATAATTTTGTTGTAGCCAACTTGAAACATGGCTCAAGGAAATGAGATATGGGTAATAAATCTTAAATTAGTTCATCAAATAACATATGATTAAGGAAGTAAACCAACCCACAATATGTATTGTCATCTGTATCATACTCACTACTTCACGTTTTTCCACTTCAAACCAACGAGATATTCCAGGTAAGCTCTGCACCAAGATCAGTGTGGTTCTTTCCACCCATAGACTCTGCAATACATAAACCCAGATTATTTCCCCAATTTGCCTCTATAATTTTCTTAATCATTCTCAGTTTTCTTTAATAATCCTTCATTTAAGTAACAATATACATAAAATTAACATCCAAATTTCTACTGAAATGTCTATCCCAGAAGCCTTTGACATTCACTTTTCTCCTTGCTTTCTAGGACCTAATACTAAGCAGTAATTTCTGCTGATTCTTCATCCCTAAACATGGTATTATTCTGTACTCTGTGATGTCCCCTAATCTCCAAAAGTCACTCACAACTGACTTAGCACTTTAACGTTTCCTATCCCAGATAACGTGAGAAGAGGGAGCGTTCAGAACCAGAACAACTCCTCTATGAAATCTTATGTGAGATTCCAAGGTATGGCTGATGGGATACTCAAACGTACTACTGTTAAACACTTTGTGCAAGAGGTTTTTAAAACGACAAATCAACACAAAAGATAATGCTAACACAAAATATATAAGGTGTACAATTAAAATAAAGCCCTAAGCTTTAATTAGAAGATAATAGTGACTTAATTTAGTTAATTTATTGCCCTTAAAGTTATTTTCTCTAACTTTATAACGAAATTATTTGGGATGATTCTGTTTGTGTGTCTGAATACCAGAACATATTCTGTGTCAGGATGTGGTTTTAGTGGGTCAGAATTCAAATTGCTCCAGAAAAATATAAGATGAATTTTCCATGTGACATTTTTATTAGGAGGAACAGTGTTCATTTACATATTAGGGAAGGAACTACTGTTCTTCCCTGAGACAATCTCCAAGTTCAGAGGCAGTTTTTAGTCTTGATATCACA
This sequence comes from Falco peregrinus, assembly GCF_023634155.1. Classification (NCBI taxonomy): domain Eukaryota; kingdom Metazoa; phylum Chordata; class Aves; order Falconiformes; family Falconidae; genus Falco; species Falco peregrinus. Next base: position 45,524,434 of record NC_073726.1, read on the forward strand.
GGAACAGAACATTATGCTGTAGTTTAGTCAAAACTGTCTCTCCCTTGCTCTGGGGAGAGATAACTTTTGTCAGTCCTAAACATACCTCAGATTACTCAAAGTTTTCTCTTCTACCTTACAAATGTCTCTGGAGGCTGCTCTGCTGTCTCCAATTCTGCCTTCTATGTATCACCAATGCAAAAACAAATAAGTACTTGTTTTTCTCCCCTATTCTGATATACAACAAGACCCTCCCATCACCCATATATTTTTCATATTACTTTATTTTAAATAAGTCAAGCTGGAGCTACCACGTCCTCTAGAATATTTATTATACTACACTTGGTTGAATAATACAACTATAGATGATGTTTCAGTAACACAACTATCATTGATGTCACAAAAAAATCTACAGGTTCAGTAGCTTGGCAAAGGGGCATAGTAGTTTACCTTGAATTCATTTTCCTTGTCCTTGGTCCCTTTGTGAAATGGCCTGTCATATCGGAATCGCCAGATGTGATTTACTTTGTAAAAGCTCTTGATGTTATCAGGAATGCCATCTCTCTGCAGGACTTCTTGGTTTTCTGGAATTGGTGTCACTGCATAAATCTGCAAATCTATGTGTATATAGTTAAGGCTATCCTACCTCATTCAGATTAGCAAAGCATATTGACTCCCGAAGCATGACAGAAGAAAAACTCTTAAAAGTGTGCATCATGAAATGCTTCTAGACTTGGCTTGGGAAAGGAACCTGAGAGATTTTTCATGTTTTGGTATTTCTTTGTACTGTTTTGTTGAAAATTTCATATTTATTTTTCAAATAGAGCTATTTACAATGGACTAGTACATAGAGTAAAGGGATTTAATTAAATGTATTGTTACACTTGATATGTCACGCCATGCTAGCATTATGTTGTATTGTAAGAACCTGAATGACTGTAACTTGAACCGGTACACCATTATCACAGCAGCGATAGTTTTAGAAGTACTTTTGGCTAAAGTAAGAATCTTAATAACTTGTCAAGGAATTTTTAAATAGAACCAACAATTACACAAAAGAATTCTAAACATAACAGAGTGAATAGGACAAATTGCAGGGGAATTCTCACCTACCATTTATTTCAGTAGAGGCACATTGTGACTGAAATTGGCTATTGGTGTACCTACATTTTTTAAAAGCATGAAAAATGTAACTGCAGCGTATGGGTTTGCGATTATGTGGATACACTGTGCTTCTGCCTGAAAGATGGTCTCATCTGGCTGATTAGCATGTTGCATAGCAATGGCATGTGGGAACTCATTCAACATGCGCTGCTGGAAGGCCTCCAGCCTTTCATAGTCATGTCCTCGGCAAACGAATTCCTTATTCTGAGCAGAATGAGGAAAAAAAACCAAGAGCAAGTTATGTGAAAATAATTGGGTATCGTTAAATAGATCCAAACACAAGCTCTTGAATATAGACTTTCTGGGCAATTTTTACATCATTTTAAGAAGGGAAAAAAAAAAAGAAAAAGCAAAAATGAAAATAAGAAATCTAGAAAGAACAGGTTAGAAGAAGGAAAATTTACCATATAAAGTATGTTTTATTCAAAAGTCTGGAAAATTTCAATTGTTATACTTAAAGTTTAATAAAAGTCTGAAAGGAAAAACTGTTCTTATTGGATTAAAGTATGTAACTAACATAATATATCATATTGTATAAAATATATAACAAAAATATAATGCAACAGACGGTTAAGACAATGAAATGGGCTGAAAGTCCTTCCCATAAGGAACTAGGAAACTTTGCTCTGAAGTTTTATCATTCTGAAGAAAATGCAAAAGGAAATGGTAGAATGCATTTGATTTGCCTTTTCCTCTAAATGTTTATCAATTATCAGCTTGGTAAATTAAAAATATCCAGTTTTTGCAATATGAAGTAAAAGAATACTCCTGGCTCCAACATAATTTCTTTTACCTGGATGCGCACTGTGAAGTTGCACCATTATTTTCCTGAGATTGTGCAACATGAACACAGATACAACACACATCCCACATGCAACATGAGATGCCTGGAACTGGAATAGCTGTTGAAACTGGTCACTGACTGTGGTGGTGCTGAGGGCTTCCTGTAGCAGTGGACAGCACTTTTTGGTTTGATTCTGCTTGCATACATATTTAGAAGAAGGAAATACCGTAACCATTTTCCTAAAACACTCTTAAATGAGTTTCCTCTTAAAGGCTACATTAGAGAATTCTAAAAAGTCATTACTACTGTATTCCTTTTGAAGCAGGTTTAGATAGAAACAGCTGTTTTCCTCATAATATCTTGACAACAGAGACAGTAAGCATTGAATTCTGAGAGCCTGGAATTTCATAGGAATTGCTTTAAGAAATCAACTGCAATAATGTCATTGTGCAACCACAAATGAAAACGTGAAAGCTTTACTCTTTATTCCTTCTATAGCTAACACAGCCAGACTTACAAACTGCTTTGCCATAAAAAAATAAATCAAATATAGTAAGTTTTGAGGTGTTCCTTATTGCTCCTGCATGTATAAAACTGTGCAATGTACATTTAACTTGAAAAATGCATAAATACTTCCTGGGCAGATGCATAAGCAGTTGAAAGACCTACAGGTCCGAAAGTACTGCACTATTGTGTAACTTTTCAGTACTTTCACTTCATCAGTTAACATTCAGTAATCTAAACATTAAAATTCTTTCTAATTAACATTTTCAAATTGGTTTACACAGATGTTATATTCAGATGACTACTAGGCAATACGAAAACCTATGTGCCCTGAAGACTTTTTGTTCATCTCTTTTAAAGGGGAGAACTTCATGCTGTATTTACCATTTGGAATTTGTCATTTTCCCCACCACAAAGGCAAGAAAATTCAGGCTTTTTAGGCCTCCACCATACAGAGGAAGTTCCTTTGTCACTTATTTGAATTACCACAGGAAGAGGAGCTTGCATTACGATTGCAGCAGCTCCATGAATAAGATGGATTTTGTTCTCTTCCCAATGTGACAGTCAATGCGGCTAAACCACTGCAGACTGTGAAAGAGGGAAACAGTGTAAACATAACTAAAAATTTTGAGGGCACTTCGGTAACTTCAGAATCCAAGATAAACGTTCAAGAGTAACTTTACATATCTTGTCAGCTTTAGTCTATTGATAATTAATGAAAGTCAGCATGTTGAATTTTAACTAATTTTTTTAAAAAATGGAACTTGGGAACGTAATTACTTAAATGCTAAATTACTGATTGTCCCACTACCAAGGGATAACTCTCCTGACAGCCGCCTTCTGAGCGGCCACCAGCAGAAACAGAACAGGATAAAGGAACCAACTACCATGAAAAGATGCCGGTGTGTGGAAAAGTACAGGTGCATGGTTTCCAACATAAACATGAATATTGAGTTTGTGTTGGAGTCTGGAAGCCTAGCATTTGTCCTTTCACTAGACACAACCTTTTCTTAACCCTGAAAACATGAGGATATTTCATTAATTACCACAAAGATTTCCTTGTTTCTCATAGGCTAAGAACTTGCACGTGGTATGATCAAATTTTCACATAGAGAAAGTGATTATGAATGAATAAATTATGAATTAATTCCAGAATTACTCCATTCTGTTTGTTTTCGCATCACTTACTCTCAAGAAGAATGGGAACTTTTTCCCATAGAATCCAACTCTGAAAAATTCTGGCTCCAAACGCTGTTGATCCATAATTTTATCATACAAAGATGCTTCCATCATCTGGGTGAGATTGATAAGAAATGCAATTAGTCTTTTTTGAAAACATGTTTTTACCTTAAGCTATTACAAAAGGGAGGGGCTTTCAGCACACTGCTCTGGAGTACTGGAATTGCAGTGCACCTCTAAGCAATGATAAGGGCATAGAGAAGTCAAGGCCAGGTTGGATGGGGCTTTGAGCAACCTGGTCAAGTGGAAGGTGTCCCTGTCTGTGGCAGGGGGTTGGAAATAGATGATCTTTAAGGTCCCTTCCAACCCAAACCATTCTATGAAGACTCTGAATGATTCAGATTAAATAATTATACTTCTTAATGACCTGAAAATTTCCAAGTAGTAAAAAAGCTGCTTTTAAATATGAAGTACCTATATTAAAGGGGTAAAATAATGACAAAATGCATAGATCTTTAATGAAAAATGGAAGTAACAGAAATGCAGTCTGAAACATATGACCCAGTAATCTGCTAATCATCCAAACACATGACAGTAATATTGTCAGTTTAGTCAGCAAAGTACAATTTCCATATTAAAGAGAGTTGTGTCCAAATCATATCAGATTCCAATGACTTCAGTGTCACATGTGAGTTCCTTTAAAAATCTCACAGTAGCAATGAACATTATTTTTGATCATACATTCTGCTTTTATTTTACTCAAAACAGACACAGAGTGATCTTAATGAAGCCCCCTTTTTCTGATGATATTTCAGCAAAGCATTCTCTGTTCTTAAGTTCTTAACACTGTGAAAAAACCCCCAGTATTAGCCCTATTTTAGCTATGCAGACAGCTATTTAATGTGTATACCATACCAACAGCTGCCTTGTTATAGTGCTATGAAAAATCCCTGCACCTCCCGTCTTGAATTAACATACATGGCACAGAGATAGTAGAAGGGTATTTCTCAATTCAAACATAAACCATATTAAGTGCAATTAATTAAATGTGCATAAACTAATTATTTTATTCACATGATGATAGTCAGTTTGCTTTTGCTTATAGGATTCTGTCAGTGGGATATCTAAATATATATGGAATAAGCTGATCACAGGGAGTACTACCACATAGCTCTGTGTTGAGAATTTTCCATAATGCTGTTAAACAGCTCTGGATTAAGTATAATTCAGTCAGTCCTGGAAGCAAGCATCCTAGGCACACAGAAAATTCAAAAAGGAAGCTGTAATATAAAATTGAATCCATCAGAAATGGGTAAGAAAAGGGAAGACTGATTAACCTTTAAAATACAGTATCAGAAAGAATGAAGAAAGAAACCATGCTTTAGAGTTCCAAGAAAAATGAAAGAGCAGGAAGACTGTGCCAGGAAAGATTTATTTTGGCTACAGGATATTAAAGAGATGATATTTTTAAGCAGTAAATAAAAAAAATGACAAAGGAGTATGTTGCTTATTGCAAGCTGTATGCTCGCAATCACAACTACAAAGATACGTTGCTGCTCCTAGTGAAGGACTGTATAAAGGACATTCCCTGGCTAAACCACAGGAAACCAATGAAAGTGAATCTGTAATAATTTTAATAATTTGTAGCAACAAGCATGCACACAAAAGGGATGCTTTACAGGTACAAACACTGCAAGATCATTTATTTTACTATTTTTCTCCAAAAAGCTCACTCCCCTTTTTTTAAAATTCTTTACTGTAGAAAAAACCCCACAAGCTAAAAAATAAAATTTGCAAACCAAACTTAAGGACTGTTCCATAGAAAATTTCATTTTCTAAGTAATATTTTTAATCCAAACTATGAAGATTTGGATCTCTGATTGACAAAAGTTACTCAGGTACGTTACCCTCATCTTGCTGAGGTTTCTGTAGTCATAGTAGCTCTCATACTGTTCTGCAATTTTCCTGCATAAGATAATGCCATTTTCCCAACACTGCAAGCAAGTAAAAGATGTTCAGTTAATTTCAAAGCAACTCTTTGACATTTTGTGATTTTAGTGGTCTGTTCTTTCTATACTTCTATACCAAGTCATTCTTCCAGTAACTGAAAATATTAGAACATATTGCCCACTAGACACACTGATGATAGCTACTGAGTAATACTGATGAATTCTTTGAAGAATTGAAATTATATTTAGAGACCTATTTAATAAATTATTCTTACAGGAGTATCACTACACAAGATATAAGTCATTATATCGATAAACATCTCTTCTGATACTACATATGAGATTGATACAATACAGTATGATTTTTACATTTTAAAATTCTATTCTTTACATATCCTCAATTTTCGTATATTGGAAAATATTTTATTGCATCATATAAGTTAAACTCTATAAGCTGATTACAGAATCTTTTGAAACAAATGATGATCAACATCAGTTTGATTACATTTAATAGGCTTAAATGGATATTACACTAGCTACATAAAATGGCAATGAATTGCTTGTTTATCAGCCAGACAAATAATCACAGAAAATATATATGAAATTTTAGACTACAGGATATTTACTCTTGCTTAATTCAAAATAAGCATTCTCAGTTATGGCAATGAACTGTGATTCCCCAAACCCATTCCCTTTTAGAGATTCTGCAATTGCTACTCTAAAAGAGAGAACACAATTAAGAAGGTGTAAACATAGTCCTTATAATCCAGACGCCTGAATTTTTTTCCTCACTTGGTCACCAAGTGAATTTCATTAGCTTTATATGGCTCATTTGCACCACCTTTAAAATGAGGTGAAATTATACCATGTTTTCTAAAGTGCTTTGCCAATTACAAAAGGAATTGCTACACAAGTGCAAATTATTCTCACATGTAATTGTGGGACTTCTAGGATACAAACACAGGATTAAAAGAAATTCACTGTGTCACTAAGTAACTGCTTAATCAGGCAATAACAGTTCCCCTCTATATGAGAAAAGATTGCACCCCTCGAAGTAAGGTCCTAGAATTAATAAACTATCCTTTCCAGATCCACTCAGTAAAATAGGACCGTTTTACCTTTCCCCTGTCAAAGTTTTGAATGATGGTCAGATGGAGACACTCTTTACGTTGCCACTCTGTTTGCATGGGGTAGTTGAGAAATTCCCTCAGTGGCCGATCTGACCACTCCAACAGCTCATCGTACAGCAGGAGCGTGTAGGCAGCCTCTACAAGACAAATTATAGCATGGTACTTACGAACACCAAACAAATAAAACAGCCAAACAAAGTACACAGAAATGTGAATGCTCTTGATGAGATGCACCTTTTTAACGCGTAACTGATTTATTTCAAGTATAAGACAGATGGTAGTGCTGATTTTGGACAGTTACTATCTATAGCTATAATAAATTCAGCTTACGATTTTCACACACTATTTAAAGTGGAATCACTGGGACAGTTTTCCTGAAGTCTGACAATACAAAGGGGACAGAGAAATTAAGAAACAACTTCTGCTTAACTCTAGTTCTCCCTACTGCTAAGAAGAAACTCCTAACGGCTCTGCTGTCTGAACAGGGAACAAGGACCAGAACATGAGGAACATCAGTAGAGATAAAGGAAAGACAACAGATAGGACCGTGGACACAGTCCAAAAGAGATGAGGGCTGGGAGGGAAATGGAGAGGCAGATGTGTGCTTAATAGACTCCATTCTTGCCATTGAGAAATAAATCCCTCATAGCTGAGCCTTTACCCTAACAAGTAATCTAGAAGTACACAGACAATATATTTTTTAAAAATATAATTTCTTTATTTCTTTTTCATTTGGGAAGGAGTCAAACCTACTGTTGCTCTCTGGTCAGAGAACTGTGTAGTAATCTTTAGATCATGGTTGGCAGTAATAGCCTGGGAATATAAAAATGATTACTATTTTTACTTTGATTTAAAGGATTCCTTAGAAAAAGTACACTAAAACTGATATTAAATGAATGTCTCTAATACAAAGATAGACTTTGGCCAATTACAAAACACCAGAATTACTACTGGTTATGACAAATCAATTTGGCTAGCTGTGCATATGCATTATTGTTTTCCAAGTTAGTGTTCCCAGTCTGTTCTTCCACTCACAGGACCACTTTGCATGAGTGAGTCAGTACAAAGATGGGCCATGCTCTGGAGGTGTACTGCACTGGAGAAAGACGTCGCCTACTGGACTTACTTTCTTGCAGGTTTCATAGGTTGTACAAATGGCAGAAAATAACTGTGAAGTACTAAAGTACTTTTTATGCTAAGCTAAGTTTCTCCCAGAGAACCATATCCTACTTCTGCCTCTGCCATATAAGTTGCCATAAGACAAGCGACATAAATCAAACTCTACATTCTAACAGCAGTGTTCCTCTTACGCATCCAGATTAAGAACCTGTGGATAAAAAAACGTCACTGCAGGAGATGTTTGTTGGAGAGTGTGCTTTGAATCCCAATGTTGTAAAATGCTAAGCACGGTGCAAAACTATGCTGCACTGCAATACACGTGCAAGGGAAATGGGCTGAAGTTGCACAGACAATCTGGATTCTGGTATCACCCAGCTCTCAGGCTGCTTGACTGGTAACAACTGTTGTCAGTTTCATGCTGCGGTTTGGTACTAGAAATATGCAACACAATTATATACCAATTTTAAAAAAAAAACCATGAAGTTGATAACAAATCATTCAAAATAAGGAAGCAAAAGATAGCAGAGCATAAATACATGTCAGGATATCTCACTATGACCCTTCCTTTCTAACTTGGCTTACAGGTCCTCAGTTTTTACATATTTTTGTCTCCCATACCATTTTTTTAAGTTTTTATAGATAGATATATATATAGAAAGTTTCTAAAATAAGCATGGCCATACTGGATGAAAGATCCAAAGAGTTCCTCTACACAGCATCCTGTGTCTGGCAGTGTCCAGCACAACAACCAACATATCGGTACCTCTGAGAGAGGCCTGTAACTATTGGCTGTGCACCAAAACAGTAAGGAGAGATATACAGGGTTGACTCATGATATGGGAAATTCAATTTATACAGGAAAGATTAAAAAACCTAAACATTTCTAAGGTAGATAGATAAAAAGACAAACTCATTACACTTCTCAGGTGACTGAGGGGACACAAGAGGAAACGGTGCATTTATGTGCCTCAAAAGAGTTACATTTATAGCTGTAACTAAGTGCGGTGTCAAGAAAGATTTGAAGCTACATTTTGTATTAAAAAGAACTTGTGGGGTTTTTTTTTCCAGAGAATTATTAGAAACAGTCCTGTAAATCATACTATCAAAAGAGAAAAAAAATTTAAGAGCAAGCTGGTTTCATCCCTAGAATGAAACTGCAGTCCGTGAGCTAATGGTGCAACGTGTATGAATGCTGCTGAAGTACCAAACTTTTTTTTCTACTCCCGTGTACTTTTGATCAGCTGTTTTACAAAAGGTCCGAGTATTGCTATCAATTGATGAGGCAAGGCAATGGACTACATAGGTCTGTTTTATAGTGGAAAGACTCTCTATCCTAGTGCCATGGGTGTGATGCAATCCTTCCTTAAGGCTGTCATGGGAAAAAAATAAAATAAAATAAATGAAAAAAAAAAAAAATCAAAGTGTTGTAATCTACTATGGTGAAGAATGCAGAAATCACACATGTTAATAATAAATACACAGGAAATAGAACAAAGTCCTGGAAATAAATTTTGAGCAAAATACTGTTTAAAATAAGAATGGATAGCAAAATAATTAAAATTAGGTTCATATCACTGCTGATGGTAAACTGGACACACATTAGACATTAGCAGCTGATTTGCAAAGGGAGCTCAGCGTTACTTAAATAGTTACTAACATCTGTTATGTAAAATCAGGAAATTAACAGTTTGGCACAAAAGCCAGCTGTGGCAAAGATGCTGCTTGATAATCAAAACTCTCTTGTGACTCACTACTGCCAGGTCACATGAGGAAATTAAAACCTCTCCTTAATATATCCTAGCTAGTCTACACTTCAAACCCATGACTGTGGAAATTTCAAAGAAAGGATCTTTCCTATGGATAGCAGAAAAGCACAAGGAAATTTGCTTGTGGCAGTAGGTACCTGTAGCCTGTTTACTAGTGATCCGCAGTGAACTAATCTGTTTTTGAGAAGGAAAATATTCTGGAGTGATTTTGAACACATGCAGTTGCAATTGCAAACACTGGGAAAAAGAGGTATTATAAGGTCACTTAAATATTTTCACAATCAAAGATTGGCTAATTTAAAGAGATACTGCATTTATCTTCTCCAGCAATTATTGACGGCATGTAGTTACCCAAATGAAGTGCACTTTATGTTGTATAAACAACCATGTATATTGTCTTCTTATTTCTTCATTTAAAAGATAATGGCCAGCCCTGGCACTACATTCACAGTGAGAAATCCTGGACAACAGCACTGCAAATGTGATATGCCAAGACTCAGAAAGACAGCAGCAAAGTGCTATACTTGTTAAAGGTTTTAGGGTCTCTGTCTCATCGTTAGTAAGCAATACGAGTCTGTTTCTGTTTTTTTAACCTAAAAGTTAGATTCTGAAACACAGCTGTGCAAAACATCACAAACAGCTAACCAGCAGCATTAGAAAAAAGTATACAGGCTCAGATACTACCAAATGGACTCGCAGAAACTTCCTCTGAATTTTACTCCTCTTGGGTGAAGAATGACTGTATCACACATTTATTGCTAGTGTCTATCAATAGTAGTCATTTACATTCAACATGGCACAGCAGAGTTGTGGAGCTGAAAAAAACCCGTATTTTGAGAGAGCTTAATTGGGCAAGGAAACTCAGCTGTTGCCTGGGTCAGTATGTTCTACACTGAGGATACAGCTTACAGGTTTGCAGAAGACCACAAATCACAGACCAGCCCTAAATATCTTTTTCTAGTTTGTACTAAATTACCTGTGAAGTTCTGTGCTTTCAGATGTAGGTCATAGAGCTTATGAATATAGCGAATATACATCTCTTCCTTGTTCAGTTCAGTCTTGTAAAAATTCTGCAATAAAATTGAATTTTTTAATGAAATGTAGTAGCTAATTATATATATATGGTAGTGGTTACAAACAAAAGACTTCAAACATAATGCTCTAAAAACACGTGCATAGATCCAAATGTACATGATTCACATGCACAAAGTCATTACAAAAAGCTGCAGTAATACAGTAAGAAACAGTAAATAGAATAGCAGATTTTCTATGGACAAGTTAACATGCTCCTGAATGTGACTTTACTTAAACTCTCATAGAACATGAGGAAGAACCTGATAGAAGTGAAGCCTGACAGGTCTTTCTTTATAAATACTAACCCATCCAAAAAGTGCACCCATATATCTTTACTTAGGTCGTTTAGTATCTTGCTGAAAGCTGTATGTTGATTTCAAAATATTGACAGAAATCTGACTTTTATATTCATGTCTTGATAAAATATTTGCTGCCTGGTATGTCTACTCTCCCTTCTGTCATACCAAAATGCCAGAAGGACTTTGGTAGCTTTAAGAAGAACTATTCAGTATTGTAAACAGCATAAACCTGAGTGAAAAATGAGATTTCTTCAGCCCTCACTAATGCTGGAAACTGACAACAGATGCCTAAATATTGCACTGCATGACTGAAATACACAAAGTTGCATTCTAAAGTGATATCCACGACAAAATTTCTAGAAGTGGCTAAAGATTCCTGGACATATAACTGCTATTTGTTGTTACATGGATAAAATATGGAATGCAATATCAAAACGCTTAGTTCAAAACATTATTATTTATTTGCAAGCCCTAAAACAAAGTATGAAGAAGTTACAGGAAGAGGAACAGAACCCAATAGCACTGTTCACAAGTACTGCCATACTCACTATGGACATGCAGCTAAAGCCCCCCTGCTAGCCCATCCTTAATGTTCAGGGTAATCTGCTTTGGTTAATAAAAATTTATAGGACAGAAGAATTTAGCAATGGTCCTCATTAGGAATTGACAATTTCTGTTCCATTATTCAAATCTCTTACTGTTTTGAAATCTAAGCAAGTGGCCAAAGTTTTTCCCCTGTTGTACAGTATTCTTATTCTGTTACTGTTTCCTAAAATGAGTTATTATCAAAGAGAAAGGTGGGAGGAACATTATGAAAAAAACAAAATAAAAACCCTGAAGAGAAAGTATTTTAACTGACTTGAGGAAATGACTACATATGAATAGCTCTGTAATGACATGCCGCCTTTAGGCTGCCATCTGCCTTTATAATCCAAAGATTTCTCTTTTTCTCCCACAAGGTGTAGATCAGGAACAGATGCTTCTCTTTACAAGAGAAAATGAAAAAATATCTGTTTGCTTGTTTATATTTACCTGTCTGAGAAAAAGCATAATCTGCAACACAGATTTGCAAGCAATAAAGCATAAAGATTAGGACAAAATACGGCGCTGAACTGCAGTACCAGACTTCTTGGTTCTTACCCCTAAGTGCTGAAGGCTCCAGTACTTGTCACGAGTCTAAACTATACAGATCAGCTAGTTCTTGTCTGAAGCTCAACTACAGCAATGTCCAGCTGAGCTGGTCTGCAAGGCAGACCACACCAAGGCAACCCAGTCACAGCTCAGGAAATACACTGTGCTAATAAAGGAGTCATGTTTTTTCAACAGACTATTTCAAGATATAAAATATAACCGATTTAGTCTTCCAAAGGGGACATGACATAAAAAGTAAACTTCCCTAATTAACAGGCTTTTTTTTCCTAAGAAAAAACAGTTTGAAAACAACATTCAAACAGGCCATGTGGACATGTTCTACCTAAATGGCATGATGGCATATGCCAGCTTTGAGCATCATAGGAAAACATCCTCTTTCTAAAAAGAAGATATAATTCTAGATTAATAGCACCTGAAATATCAATTAAATATCAAACCTTAATGAGGACCAGGGATGCCTGCGAAAAACTTCTCAGTGAGTTACCAAAGTTATTCAACATACTTTCAATGCTTCTGTACAGCTTAGTGATGACAGATCTTTCATCAGAAAGTCAACTTTCAAACTGGAGTTAGATGATTCTTTTGCATAAGGAACTAACTCTAACTCCATTAGACATCTCTCAAACCAGCTTTTTCAAACAAGCGTTACAAATGTGAAACCTACTCCAGATGAACCAGATGGTGGGGAGAGTAGGAAAAAAGTTTCTACCTTCTCCTTTCATCTAAGTTATTGCTGCTGGTGCATACCCCTTCTGAGATTTCATGATGTGGCATAATTCCAGTTTATTTAATAACTTGGTTAACTTGGACAATTCTGTTCTCTTGAGAAACAGCAAATACCTCTATGGCAAAACAATGTAAAAATTCTTTTTCTTGTGCCAACCAGTCCTGCCACCTTTGGAAGTCAGAATACCTTCAAAGTAGTGCTGAAAAATAAAATATTGCTTCCTCCTCTGGACTTCAAATCATTTTAATATTATACATTCCTCAAATTACTTGTTACATGAAACAGCTTTTGAGATGACAACCAGTTCTCTGTCATATGGGCAAGTAAATGTCTTAAAATTTGTATGCTACTTCTGTAACTGAGATTTCCTTTTCAAAATTGAGCATTTGTTGTTTCTCTGGTGTGTAAAGAGTATTAATATTTGCCTGAAAATTATTAGGATATGAAATCCACCTTAGCCTGTACAAGTAATTGAAAAATCCCATTAAAAAGTATTCTGGTGGTTTGTGTTTTTAAAATATTTGAATTTTCTTTTTGTGCAAAACTTTGCTAATAATAGTTCAAAACATCTTTAGGGATAGGATGAAAAAAATCCAGGTGCTTTACAGAATTCAGATCATGTCAGATATTCTGACAGAAAGCCAGCTGTTCTATGGCTACATAGTAAATATCATCCCTATTTAGAGTGCTACTTCCCTACTGAAAAAATGCTTTATTCTCTCATGTATAACTGTGACTTAGAAGTGATACCAAATTGTTTTGCTGACATCAAAAATGCAAAATTACAAGTCAGCTTATTCTGTTTTTTTCCTCTGGCTAAAAATACAGCTTTCCAAAACTGAAACTTTCCAAGGTTAAGGAAAGTCAACAAACTTGTCTGTGGAAACTGGTCCAGAACAAAAACACATCTTGTCAGCAAAAATGAAATCTTTTTCATACTAAGAATTTGCATTGTTTGTTGTAATGACAACAAGACAAGAGGTGGTCTTGGGCAGCATTTCTTGCTCTTCTATTTGGAAGAAAATAGATAGCCTGCAGTCTTCAGAAGATATCCCAAATTACATGTCATAAGAACCAACTTGCGTCAGTTATTGGGGAAGAGAGGAAACAGGAGAAAAGTAAGTTTTGTTGGGTTTAGGGAAGGAAGAAAGGCTTGTTTCTATGAACTCAGAGATCCACTACACTTGAAAAATACTTCTGTGACGTTTATTCAGTAGGAAGAGACTGAAAACTGAATAAAGCAGTATTAGAGATCTCTCAGAGCCCAACTATAAAATGCCAAGGTAAACAAACTCCCCATTGTATCAATTTCACCCTGAAAAAAAATAGTATCAGTGATCCTAAGTGCAATATTATTCTGTCAGCTTCCACTCAAACTGCATCAAGAAGCAAGGTACCTCCTATTCAAATGTGTGGCTGCATACTAGAAAACGCTCAACTGAAATCAAAAGAGGGAAAGAAAAAGTATTATACAAACCAAAAGGCTAACAGTGCAGCCAATCTTTTTGCCATCCACTTCTCCCATTTTCATGCAGTCCCTAGAACGGAAAGTAAAGAAAGTCAAAAGCAATGACGTGTAACCTCTTATAGTGAAGAACACCTCAGAAAGACATACTTGCCTTGGCAAGCTGACTGAAATGATGCAACCCAAAGGTATTTGGGTGAACAGCTGACCCAGGTGTGTAAGGGATTTCATGCCTCCTTTTCTAGGACATGGAATACCTCAATCATCAAGAAAGTTTGTTTTTGTTTTTGTTTTTCCTGGCTCTGTCATTGATTTTCTAGGTGACTGCTGGAGATCATTTGTTTTCTTCATACCTTGTGCTCAAATCATGCCAGCAGAAGCCAGCACAGCTGCCAGAAGAGGCAGTCCTGCTCTCAGGCACTCATTCCCAGTCCTGCACCTCTGCCTGCACAAACCTTGGGAAGAGATACAGATTAGGCAGCATCTTTTGCTGGGTTAGTTTTAGCCCATGTCAGCCAGATCACCACAGTGCAGCGCAAACAAGTGTGTTGGCACAAGGAAGAGGGTGATGTGAATGACGGAATGAGCAGGGATGAGTTTGCTTTCTTCATGGACAGTGTACATCTAAAGTGGTCATGGAATTACAGCATTAATTCCTCCTCTAAAAACAGAATGACACTGATCTCTGCAAGATGTCCAAATTTTCCTCAGTAGCACTTTTATAATTAGTATCATTTATTGTTTGGGGAAGCAACAGATCTGACCCCCAAGCCAAAAGTTAAAATGGAACCATGCAGTTTCATTATCGCACAGGGGAAATAGCCAGTATACCATGCTGGAGTCAAAAACAAACAGGCAGGCATCATCATGCAGTCACTAAAAGAAATTTAACGTAACTTGAAAACATTCTTGCCTACATGACCTAAGCCATCAACCCAAATACTCTTGTAACTATCAGTAGCCACAATTGTTTTGAAAGACTGAGAGCCCTGGAGGCTGTATTTCAACTGATCCCTGAAGAGCAATAGCACTGTCAGGCTTCTAGAAATAGAGTTCAGTGTCTGTGGATGAAACAGCTTTCCCGTCAAACTATCAGAGACGACAGAAAGTGAAGTGCCAGGTCTCAACAGTGTCTGTATCGTATCAGGGAAAAAAAAAATCTAATACTTAAGCTCTAGAAAGCGCTACAGTTGATGGCAATAAGGACTAAGCTGAAATCTGAAGTTACTACATGGAATTCACAACTGGCTGAGAAAACCCCTTTTAGTCTTCCATTCCTGAAAGGGAGTATGTCTCTCATTTCTCTCTTTCCTTTGTTCATGCGATACAGTCAGATGTGAGCTCCTCACCCAGAAATCATATTTTTGTATACATACTTGCTATGTTGCCTAACACTACAACTAAGCATGACTGACATAGTGAAAAGAAGGTTATATATTCTATAAAACAACTGTCAAGTGATTAGTATTGAGCTCTGTGTCTTCAGACAGATTTGAGTCACTGACTGCCAAAGGTTCCTATCTTCCTTGATAAGAAACTTGTGCACGTCACTGGGTTTTTATACCATGAGGAGGCTACTTCGTTGGTTTTCAGCCTGCTTGTCTCATTTTCCTGTTGATTAAGCAGCTGCTGCCAGAGATCCTGAGCACGTACAGTTGATGCGTCCACATGCAGTCACTGTTTGTGCAATATCACTGTATTTGACTCCTAATATTTCAAAGACGACAGCCCTACAAATTGTGATAATCACTCACCTGTAGTCCAGTAACCTCTCCATGAGGCGAGTCACAGTGGCGATTAACGAAACACCACTTTCCCTCCATGTTTCCCGCTCAATTTTCTTCAGTAGACTGAAAAAAAAAGCCAAAACAATTTCACAGTTTATTTTTAACTGTTGCTATGACAACCAGCCTGCTTTTACCAGCACTGTAATACCTTAGCAACATCTTTGATAGATTTTCTTTTACAAACACCCTCCCAAGAAGCACAATTTGCAAACAATGTCTTACCTAGGATAAGGACCAAAAAGTGGAATTCTAGTCCAGGAAGCATTGACAAAACAAATGATTTTTATATTAGCTGCATCAGATTAAAATATATCAAATATCTAATTTTCAGAATATACTAATATCCCAAAGACTTATCAGAACTCTTCCATAAAATTTAATATATAATTTCATGCTAATACATCAGAAAACAGGGAGTTTAATGATGGACCTTGAACAGAGTATTTATCAACTCAATGTAACTTCTCAATGTGACCTCATCTTTTTAAACTAAGATTTTTTCCTCCTCTCCTCTCCAATATTTCAGTATGAATGAAATTTAAGAATGGGGAAGGGATTTTAATCTCTTCACTTAATCTTTCCATCTGAGAACATACTATCATGCACATGTAAAATTCTATTAGCTTAAACTGGCATAAGATTCCTTATTAAAAACTGTTGTGTTGAGTCCTTACATGAAGACAAATGCAGATTACACACTGAAGTGAGAAGGCTTCAAAACGGTGTAGTAAGCGGAGCTGTCAGTAAAGCTATACTTAATATTTCCTTCTATTACAGGCCTCTGATTTTTACTGCTTAAGCTTATCAAATATTAATCATTTGGCATGAATTTCCCACATGTCCTCTCTGAGAATGATCGAGGAAATATTTATGTACAGATCTCTGTTACTTTTATGCTTTGGTGCGGGATGGATGCACCCTCAAATGGATCACATGTCCATGGAGATACTTCAGCAGTCTTCCTGAAAATGGATCACATGTCCATGGAGATACTTTAGCAGTCTTCCTGAAAATGCACTCAGGTAGGGTTTACTTAGAAGTCTCTGAAAATTGCCACATCCAAATACTTAGAGCTTTTTGGAGTTGTTAATAGCATCTCCAAACCTTCTGTCTGCAGTGGGCAAGCTGTCAGCTCCACTGACCTTCTTCTATACTGAGCATGTTCAGTCCCATAAAACTCCTACATCCAAATTGCAGCAAACATGTAACAGCGCCCAATAACTCCTACATGCCAGCTGCACTAGCTATACACTCCAGCTCTGTTCAGCTTCTTACATGCAGGGGATGTCACAGATGCGATTCTCCAAACTAATTCAACTTAAATGATGATGTGCTCTGCTGGAAGCAAGGAGGAAACATTGATCTTCGTTCTGCACCCTCACATCGATCTTAGACTCACTACTGCTCTTTAGCAGGCAATCGCATGTCTTCCCCTCATGTTCAGAAGGGAATCTCTGCTTTCGACACAGAATATACAGGCTGACTTCATTTGCTTTTAAACCCCTTATGTTCCTTTCAATACAAGTTTTCGTGTCTAACAAGAAATAAGAGTAGAACCTCTTACATTCTTAAGCACTGTTTACTGCACTGATTTTTCCTTTCTATTGCCTTTAAACTCTGTGTTAAATCGGAACGTTTCAAGCTAAATTAATCAAAATAATTACCTACAGTTCATGTAGAAAACTAGCAGAAGTCTGACTTCTCTTGTAAAAAAGATGGTTTTCATCTGCATTTGACTTATGCATGTTCTTTATAAACGTATTGACATATTTATTATAAATACACAATTTCTACAAATGGGTTGTGTAGATACACTCAAAGTACTTATTCACACTGACATCAATGTCATCAGTTAATAAAAAAGTCATAAAATTGTTCAACAATTTCATGACACTTTCCACCATACATCTTTCACCACAATGCAGAGAACAAACACTCAGAATGAAAGACTACTCAAATATATCCCTCGGCTTCCTCATGGCTATATCTAGATATAATTAAATTCCTATTACTTAGAAGTCCCAAAGCACAACCATGATGCTATGAGAATTCTAACAAGTACTAAGGGGGATAAACAATATAGAGAAACAATGAAAACATTTCTGCCTATCCATGCTACTATAAACCTAACATCTGGGCTCATCTGAATAATTATGGTTTGGTTGGTTTTTTATTTTTTTGTTTTTGTTTTGTTTTTTTGTAATCTTGGGTTCCCAAGAATACAGAAGTGGGAGTGGAGTGGGGACCCAGAGGATCAGAGATCTCCGGGGATGAATGCCAGGCTTACAACCATGTTCAGGCTAGCTCAGTCATGTAGTAAGCGGATTTTATATGCCTAAGCCACAGAGTTATTCAGACCACTAATTCACAGACATCTAATCCTAAAGGTGCCTTAAAACATCTGGATGTCTATTCCAGAGTACAAAGCCCTCCAGGTGCCTCACTGCAGCCAGAGGTTTCTTCATCTAGTCAGATGGGTTAAAGTCAAACTTTGCTGCAAAAGTTCAGAGGTGAGTAAGGAGCTACCCAAATCTCACAAAAATATTCAGAAGGGCTCTGAAAGACTCAGTCCAGGTGAAGTCTAATGCACTGGGCAGTGCTGAATTCAGTCACGCAATTGGGGGAAGAAATTAAGAGGACTGAAGACAGCATGGGAGAGATAGCAGTCATCACTTTTTATACAGTAGCTTCATAGCTAAAGAAATCACCCACAAATAGGCAGATCTCAGTATTAAATGCCTCCTCAGCTTGAACATCAGCTCCAATTTCTTCAAAGAGAAGCCTTGTCACCAGGTCCCCGGAGGAGCTCTATAAGCCCAGGTTTTGTGCTTTGATAATGGGGCCACCTAACCTTCAAACCTGAAATGACTTGAATCAGGCCAAACTGGAATACAGCTACAGAAGTAATAAACTGGCAGCATCCATCGGATTCAGGTAAAAGAGCTACTTGAGTATACCCCTTGGCTTCCAAGAATTTTGTTCTAACCACTGACTGTTTAATAAACTGAAATAGTTCTTTTCCCTGTTCTAATTAACTCAAGAATTCAATTGCAGTGTCACAGTGTAAATGTAGATCAGGGCACCTTTCATACCATGATTACACTGGGTAGCAATTACGACATCTAGTTTCTTGTGATAGCAAAATGTTCACTACTCCATGCTTTGCAGCTCTTCAAATGACATCAGAAGCTAACTACTGAATGTCCACATTCAAGTCCCTGGAAAGACATTGATTCAAAACAAACAGCAATCATCTTCCCCCTACTTTCAGTATGACTTTTAATTTGATAAAGATAAATCCATTATAAGCAGTAAATTATAAGCACATAATATTTCAGATATGTCCAGAGATGATTATAATTTGTCCTTGAAACTAGAAGATGTTCAAAGGAAAGATGCAGTCATTGTCTTTGGGGGAAAACCAGCAGTTAACGTAGGAGTTGAGAGATTTAAATCCATTTTCCAATTCAGACAAAATAAACAAAAGGCATGACAAAATCTGAAGGTGTCATACCTACTGCAGTAACTAGGCTGTATCCATAGTAGGTGTGTGCATCCCCTTGGCTCCTAACTGTACCCATCAAAACCAACCATGCTAAATCTTCAGAAAGATCAGGTAATATTGTAGCATTTGCTTTCATTTAAGATGACAAAATCACTGCTTGCTGCAAAACTATATTACTGTTTCGCAGTCCTTGGGTTCATACCACATCTCTGTCAATTCAGCCTAAACAAGTCTGCTTTCTTGCACTGCCTGAGACACTCTAATATTGCTTAGTTTAAATTATCCATGGAAGAAATAAAAAACCCCAAACCTCAAGCTAACTGACCCCATCCCTTGCATTCAGCTCCCTAAAATGTCCATCTGATTTTAATCATTTTCCTTCACATACCCTAGAATACTATGTCATCCTCCATTTTAGATTAATTCTGCAACCTCTCAAGAGGTGTTAATGTACAGAGTCAAATCAAACTCAGATAAAAACCTAACGATAAATACTATTTTTTCTTAAGCTGGGAGTGAACTTGAGCAGTTACTCTGAAGTCTCACAAAGAGTTTAGTTTTAACTTCTGTTAGACCAGAACAGAAACAAGTATACTGATGCTGTGAGACATTTTGCAATTTAAATTACTATGACTACATCTTTAGCATTTAGATTTATAAAAGGCTTTCACCATTTTTCACTGTATCTTGTTTAACATCCCCCAGTTTAAATCTAACTCAAAACCACAACAAAAATTAGGAACTACATGTCATACCAATATGCTTTCTTAGAGAATTTTAAGTTATTTCAGTGACAGTCTTCCTGATGTATTTTGCACATGAGAATGCATTTAGACTTCATTCAATAATAAGTTTTTTTCCTTAATGACTTAATTTTTAGCTTAGAATACTGTATTACTAAAATATTGAAATCATCTTACCTTTTATTGTCTTTACTCAGAATATAAAAAAATTCATCAACAATTATAATAAACTTCTGCTTTAGCATACTGTACTTTTCTTTGCCATGATTCATCCATTTCTGTAATATTCTGCCTAATCTCTCTACCCACTTTTGCTTCTGTAAATGATAAATATTTGGGAACTCAATTTTTTCCAACTCAACACAATTACAGATTATTATGTTTCCTATTCACAGACTCCAAGATCTGAATGTTCTTATTTAGGCAAAGACAACAGAGCTAAAACTAATACTTAAGGAGGAATGGTTAAGAAGCCATATAAACAGAAAAAAAGCATGTGTTTAGAATACACAGCTTCGAATGCTGAAGAGGAACAGTACATCTCCTACTAAACACACCAGAAACAGGTGGAATCTTCCACTTAGGTGGAATTGAGTTCTGAGGAACAACAGAGACAGAGTTCAGTTAAGTTATTTTGTACCTGTACTCTGTGACAATCATTTATTTCAGTCAATGGGATAACTTATGGGCAACATTAGGGAATTCAGCATTATTATTAGCTTTTCCTATTAAATTTCATATCATTTATGAAAATATATTAAAAAGCTTATCAAGTAATAGAATATTCTTATCAGAATAAATAAAATTGTTTGCATCAATCAAGAAATCAACAAGTGACATTACACAGATGAGTACAAGTTTCTGGCAACAGCAAATTACTTACTGAACAGTTTTTTGTTGAATTCTCATGCCTTGTTTTCAAAAGGCTTCATCTGAGTTCTACCTGCACCCTGTGCAATTATGAAGCACTTCCTGCTTTTCTGATTTTAAAATTAGTAGGTATGTAAAGCATGTTCTGTGATACAACAGATTCAGCCTTTCCCAATTATAGCTCTATGCAAGCAGTACAGCCAGACTTTACATCTGCCATACAGCATCATAAAATGTTTTATTCCTCAGATTTTTCAGAAAAAAAAATTACAACTGTTTTAAGCATTGTTTCTACATTTCTAAATTTAAGCATTACTTCTCTACAATAACCAACCGAACTCAAGGAATCAGCGTCAAATAAACATATTACTCACATACTGTTGAAGAGCTCTCGGTATGTTTCATCACCTTTACCTTCCGACATTAGGCTGTCCAGTTTGTCAATCAGTTTTGCTTCCACCTGCAACATATAAGTGTGGTGTAAACAGCCTCTTTTTCCTTTAATGAGATTAGAGAAAATTGAGGCAAGATTTTATATAAGGGACTTTGCTAAAAGCATATCTTAGAATTATTGGTCAATCATGTAAATCTGGTAAGTCACTTAATCTCTTTGAAGCTGTTACCATTCCCAAGGTTTGTGGGGGGTTTTTTTTGGTGGTTTTTTTTTTTTTTTTTTTTTTTTTTTGAGGGAGGGAGCTAATCTAAATTGAGCAACGTGACTTTAAAACTACAGGCTGAGTAGCGTTTGCTGCTGCTAAGGCAGCTATCTATTTATGGAGTCAGACAAAAAGCACACAGCCCAAATAAATTGCCTGAATTCTCACTGCAGGGCTGTAAGCACAAGCCATTTTCTTAGACTTTAATAAAAATTATCATCTCTTCTGACTTGCACCCCACTCTTTATAAATTAATTCTTTAAAATGTCTGTACTGTTCAGAACACTTAGGGGCTCAGGTTTACTCTCTGAACTTTCCTTACCTGCCAGTGTATTTGGTTAGAAATCCAATTTGCTGGATTTTCATATTAGCTAAAGAAACTTACAGTACATATCTGATGGCTAATGGTTCCTTCAATGTATATTCTTAAGTGTATTGATTATATAAAACACAGAGGTGAGGCTACACTGTGTATGAATATTTCGAACCTCCTTTTTAGCAGTAATATATTAGCAACCACAAATCTAGAGGAGAAACCAAGCTGTTAAGATATTTTATTAGAGAATAAGTCTATTACAATTAACATTTACACTCAAGCTGAAAACACAGAAAAGTAGAAAAAGTGGATTTTTTCCTTCTCACTCCTTGTTACCATTTCAATGGTGATTTTTAACAACAAGCTTATATATTGACAGCGAAAAGCTACTACTTACATCACATGCACTCCTCCGTTCTTAATAGTTTGGTTTGTGTTTTAGTTACAGCTCCTACCCTAAACATTATGATTGCCTGGGAGTAATTCAAATTCTTCTGCTTTCTTTCATTTGAAGCAGCAGGAAGGAGGGCACTGAGAAATGGTTTGAGGCAGTCTGAAAGAACTGAGTGGGAGCTGCGGGAGCAGATGGTATATTTGGTTGTTCCTTCTTAGCCTGTTAAAGTGTTTGAGCAGCAAGAATACTCAGCTCCTTATAGAAGAACATTCCTCAGAAGGACCATCTGAGTTTTTTGCATACTAACTGGATGGGAAGCTAGTTGAATCCTATCTAACCAGTCATCTGTACTGCTGTAAAGCAGACACGAAAAACCACAACAAAATCTGCCTTGCTAAGACAATTCAAGTTTTGTTCTTCACTTTGGCAGGCCATGGACTTTATCCCTTGTCTTACATTACTAACATGATAGCATTAATCGGAGAATCTTACCACCCCTGCACAGAGCAAAAAGGGAAAACCCTGGCAATCCCTCTCCAACAGGTATAATGTTGTGGGGACCTTCCTAACCACCAACGGTTAGGACCAGCACTCTCTGAAGTGCTTGAATTTCAGTTGTTTTATAAACTGCTTCACACACAGTACCTGTTTAAAGTTGCCACTTCGCCTTTGCTCCCAGTCCATCATGTCATGGAAAATAGGAATCATTACATTCCTCAGGTCTGGCTGAGGGATCAAGGTCACTTCCAGGAAGGGGCCAATCAATGCTGGAATAAAGTGAAGCTTGTGTTCCCCTAAAATGAAAATGAACATGAACTTGAGTGTGAATTGGGTGTCCTGTGAGCTATCAAGCAATCCACACACTATCTGAAGAATTGAAAACGAGCCCTCTAATTTTTTTTTAGCTCAGGACCATCACAGAATAGGCTATTTCTTAAGCCCCAAAAGTGAAAAGCTGCAGACAATATATGAATATAAAGCTAATATCATTTATTTTGCAATACTGAATTCAGAAATGACAGTGGCTTATCTATCTCTATCTCAAGTTAGTTTTCCAGGAAGAAAATGGAGACAAAGCACCCTCTGGGCATTTAACTTATTTTTCACAGGAATAGCTTGGTTTCTAAGCTCTAGATTCTTGTGTTTACAAAATGGCTAACTTTCTGATATTCTGTGCTCATCAAAAAAAGAGTAGTTTGACTTTTACTACTAAGTACTTTGACTTTTATCTATCTTTAGTTTTGTGAGTACAGAACTGAGAGTACATGTTTTGACTGCAGGAAAGCGAAGATGTGACTCTGTTGTTCTCAATACAACTTGCTTTAAAATCAGTGCTAAAACATCTTCCATTAACTCACCATATTCCACTTAGCAGAAATCTAAGTTCTTGTCAGGAAAGCTAGAAATGGCATACAGTAAAGATTGACCATTCAGTTTCAATTCTTCACGAGCATGTCTTCTGATATTTTCAGAATAGGGGAATTATGAACCACAATGCACTGACTTTCCAAGCTGGGAATTAATTTACATCCATCTTACCCCTCAGTATTCCAGTGGGCAGTCATCCCTGCTTCCTGCTCTGTTTGGTGGCTGTGTTTGTGCAAAGAAAAACCTTTGCTAGAAACATCCTGGGTTGTATATCTATACGAAAGCAAGGTGACTGTACAAGGATCAAGACTTACTTATGATGACTGCTAATGCTAAGAGAACTGTAAAATGCTGACTAGCATAACACCAATCATAAGAAATATCCTGACTACAGTAATTAATTGGACACATTATCAAATGAACTCCATATTGTACCCCCAAAATTCCCACTATTGAAAGGCATGATGATTCCTTCCTTGCCTGCATACTGAGATTTTGTTCAGCAGAAAACAACATGAGTGGGGAGATGATACACACTGAGGTCTTACCCTAGCATGCAGAAAGGAGATGGGACCCAGGAGTGGATCCTTGATACCAGTTTTGAAATACTCATAATGTATCCAAATAGTTCAGAGGGATGTTTTAGAGTGAGTAAACAATACTAAACACTTTAAATAAGTAAATTACACTACACAAAAAAAAATGTTAAAAATATTAAGCAACTAATTATTATTTTGAATATTTCTTGTTCTAGTACAGGCTGATCAGAAAGACCAGTTTTTTACAACTACATATCTTGCTGGGGATTCATAGAATTGAGACGACAATGTCTCAGTAACCACCAAAAGTCTTCATATCTTTCATGAGCCCTTTAATGAACTACTGAATAATTGAAATATAAGGATGACAAAGGTAGTGTCCAAACCTTCTGCTCAGTTTTTATTTTCTTCCCAAACAACATTTAATTGCATTTCTCTGATGCTCATACCTTCAAACAATTCACAGTTACTGTTTATAAATCTAAAAGTGTTCCTAAGTTTATATTCAAGCACATATTTTTCTCGTGTTGTCCAATGTGTCATTTATACATCAGTCAGTGATTTGTTTATGCCTTTATATTTTAGTGCAACTAGGACTTAGGGGAAGATTTGATGCAAATCCAGCATCTCAAGAGAGCTTCAGAATTAAGATATATGTCTGCTCCTTAAACTGTTTGGCAACAGAACTAAAATTGTGAACATAAGTATATTTCCAGGCAAAATAATTCTGCCCAAAAAGAGCAGTACCTTCTTTTCTAATTTTTTCTGACAGTATTCTTTTGGTTCTCTTTGAAGAAACAGGGATAGGTCAGATACAGTATCAAGGCTTAGAAAGCTGCATTTAGCTATAAAGAAAGGAACTACAGCTGACTAGGGTCTTCCTAAACTTGAATCAGGAATTCATGTGAACTTAAACAACCCTTCTATCACTGGCAAGTGTATTTCATAGGTGAAGAAATAATAACTGGGTTTGATTTTATGAGCCACTGACAATGTGTTAAATTACTTACCTAAATTTTGCCACATGCTGAAGATTTCACATCCCATTGTTACCCGCATATCACCATATCTGCAATGTATTAAAAAATAAAGCCAAACAGTGAAAGACCATGTAAGAAAATCAAGTTCATAGGCCATTGTGTAACATTGTTAAATGAAGTGCCTGATTTGTAGTCCATCAACAACTACTTTAGAATAGATTATTTCTTCCAAGTTTTTGCTCTTTCCATTGTACCCAGCTAAAACCAATTCTCAAACCCAGGTTTACTTGCAACGTTGTCAGAAGTATCAGGTTTTTCTAAATGCTATACATCAGTAACACAGCTGTGAAGCAAAACCTGTTTTTTGCAGTAATATGATGTGGTTTTCTCTCTGAGAACAGTTTTGCTGTAGCTTAAAGAAATATAATTAACTCGTAGAGACAGCGGTGCAGTGCTTGGCAAACACCTGAACCAGCGTGACTCAATGTATGAACTGGAAATTAGTGTTGGCACTGCTACAACTCGGCTAGTTTGCTCCAAGTATCTGAAGCAATTTGGGCACTTTTATGAAGGCTATCAGCTCTGAAGACCTATACAAAGGGTCAGAACCAACTCTCAATCTAGTCAGTGGAAATACTGCTACCGTTATCTTTTTGGCAGGCCTTTTTGCAACCTTCCATGTCTTCCATTTCGAGAAGTGTTTGATCTATTACAGTTTTCTAGAAGCTGACAGCAGTACTTACTTTTCTAAAACCTTTTTCTTCTTGGAAGGTGTGAACATTTCCAGTTGCAGGCATAACTGGTTTATAAAAATCACAGCAAGGAAAAAATAGGAATCCCATATCTACAATAAGCATATGACATTTGGTTATTTCATTTCCTCAGTACCACCATTTTATGACCACTCAAGATGCAAAATTTCAAATCACATCACTTGTTTCAGTCTCAACTAATTAAATTACTCCAACTGTTTTTGACTAAATTTCTTTGCATGCAAATACACTTTTCACCAACCCCAAAATATTCAGTAGAAATACATCTATTTGACATATACTACATCTCTTAAATGTGAAAGTGTCAGAGTTGCATATAATTTTTTTCAGCCCCCCCAATTCAGAAAACTTTAGCTCCTAAATTTGGAAACTTTTTTTTTTTTTTTGGTAAATTTATATGGAAGACTGCAAAAAGTTATGCCTTTAAGTCCAAAACCCCAAAAATTCTGACACCTCAAATGCTATCACATAACAGATTTGTTATTTCCTGGCCAGTCTTAATTTATAATGTTATTTGCAAGTCTCGCTGGAGGCTTCACTGGACAAAACCAAAGTCAGGTTTTGCTAATGTCTTGCAAATATACAGATTTTTTGTGCACATGCTTTATGAATTAGATGTTGAATATTCTACTTTGAAGATTTAAAGATAAATTTAGAAATAAATTTAAAATATATTACAATATTCATTATTATAACTCAATTATAGATGCTCCATGGCATGAGGAAGAAAGAAGTGTAGGAGGAGCCCTATTCCAGACACTGCAGCTCTGCAGGATAGTAATAACATTGCTAAAAAAGTTTAAGGAACATAGATGCCTTGCCTACAGGCAATTCTTTTATCAGTTTTAGCCTCTGAACTTGTGGAACTTCATAAAGGACAGGCTTCCTCGTGTACAGTTATGTCAAGCAAATAAATCTGCATTCTCATCAATCTCCCCAACAGGAGTCTGGATTTTCAGAGAAGCATCCACAACTCTGCTGGAAGTCAACAGGAGCTTGCTGCTTTCTCTAGGATGGAAATTCTGCACTTTTTATGATAAAGCAACTGGACTAACGCCTCTTGGTTGGGCAGGATATTCACTCAGGTCTCCATGGGAAATGGGTCTTTTCAGACACATTCCTAGGTCTTCTCATCTGAATCCTAAAAGCATCATTTTGTAATTCACAGTTTATCATAGGTGCCATATCTCACTGTATGAGGTACATGTCTAACTACATTCACCATGCAGTGTCATAATTTTCTAGTTTTAATTATGCAGCATGTTAATTGGTCTTCAGAGAAATGACAGAAATGCAAATCTGTATTTTTATAAATTTATATTAATTCAAAAATGGAATAATTTTCCTTTCTGCGATAACTCCAAAATAACAGGCAAATAATAAGATCAGTTTCTATAATCCAAAAAAAAAAAATTGCTACACAAAAATCCTGAGCAAGGAGTCTAACATAGAGGGTGAAAAAACAAAATTAAAATTATGAAATTAAAAAAACTCATAGCACTGATTTTTAAGACAGTCCTGTATTTCAGAAAAAAACTTATTTGAGATTTTGAAATTGCTGATTTAGTATATGTTCTAGCTATTTAGACGCTGCAGCTAAGTTTAATAACAATCCACCATGCCACAGAATGATGTAACAGCTATCACATCTATCTTCTGTTAGACACATTTACTCTACCTTGTAATCAAAGTTTTCATTTAAGAAGTTTTTACGAAGGGCATCCGAAAGGTACAAGACCGTAGTAATGATCACGCTGGGAAGAAAAGAACAGAAAGACAGTAGCTTTTGTTAAATGGAAATTCATATTTAATATCCAGAGCTGGACAAATTTCCAATGAAGAAATAGCTGTAGCATGTATGGTGGCATTAAACACTACATTTTACGCATATACAAATATCCGACTTCTAACAGCAGCTATAGAGAGAGAACATGCACATTAAGAAAAAAAATAGTAAAAACAGTTGTGATATGAGTGCTGAGAACATGTTCTGTATATATTGTATATATATATATATAATTGATCAAAAAGACAAACCATTTGTTCTGCAAGTAATGCTCGTATCAGAATTAATACAACCTCTGTCCTACTAGCACTAATATACATAGTTGAACAATTTGCTTTCAGCTTTCTTGGTACAGAAAATATGTGTGTCTTGATTATAAATGTATCTAGTAATTACCAATATACAATATTGACAGCCCTATGGACAAAGAGTCTTTTTAATGACAACAGAGAAATGCAGAACTGCAAGAACTCTGTGAGAAAATTTGCTTCTGCAGATCTCTCTTCTGTACGTTGCAAATGGCCATGCATTGCCCTATATTGACACCTGCCTGAACTGTATTAATCTATCTTGGGTAACGGCCAAAATGCTTTCACAGTGGTTGTCAGCAGAGGTCAACAACAGGCTTGTTTATTGTAGCAACCAAATTTGGTAATCTACAGAAACAAAATAACGTTAAAGAGTATTTAAACAGAATTCATTTCACCGATTCTTTAAGCCCTTAAGCCAACCTCTGCAGCACTTAGGTCTATCAATCTATTTAGTCAAACCATAAATCTATATGAACCATTAAATTCTTTTTAAAAGTAGTCAGTAATGGATGCTTATGGGGGAGAAAAGAAGATAAACACAGAAAGATCTTTTTGCTATTTCACTCATGTGTTTTACAACAATCAACTCTTTAAAGACCTTCTGAGAAAAAGGTTTTTATCTACACATTTCATTTAATTACCATCCATCTACTATTAATACATCTAGTACTTCTTTGCACATGGTTCTTGACCCGTATGCTGTTACAATGCTAAAATTTGTTTCCCCTTCTGTACTTTGGACTATGTTTTTTTTATTATGTATTTTTAATTTATTTTTTATTTATTTATAACAATAATAATATATTATTATATTTATTATTTATATATATTTTCATATAATAATTTAAAATTATTATTTATTTATTATTGCAATGCATTCAGGAGAAAATATGTTTTATTAAATATAATAACAGCAATAGATATATTCTAAAGGTATAATATTTTTCACCTTCACTATACTGAAGAATTATATATTAACCAACCCACCTAAGAGATAAATTATATTTTTCATCTGGCATTTTTGACAGATTTCAAGTGTATAAATACAAAATGGCCACGTATCATTTAGCTTATTACTAGTTCAAATGTTTGCTTCGATTTCTCTATGTTTAAAATTACTGTCCCTGCCAAACTTTACCTTCTGGTTTGATGTGTCTGAACACCTGTAACAGCCAAGTCTGAGACTGTTTTTAGAACAGTGCTTGACTCTCGGGTTTTATTTGTTCCTAGTTCCATTGTTCAAATACCATATGTATTATTTTCTCAACAATTATATTATAGCTTTTCGATCCAAGTAGTGTTCCACCTTTAGCACTCTAATACTTTATACACTTTATACACTGTATAGTTTACCCCACTCTTCCACCAGCAGGAAGTCACAGTGTGTCACAGCACTCCCTGCTGCAGCATGGAAGACAAAGTGAAACATTAACAAACGGTAATATAAGCAAAGCTAAGAATCAAGGCACAGGTAAGAGTCCTGTCATTCTTGTTATTGTGAGATTTAATCTACAGCCCATATGTTTCACAAAATGGAAACAGTCTGCATACTTCAGGAAGATGTTCTGATAGAAAAGGTCAGTTCATCAGGGCTATTGCTATGCAAAATTTCAACCTAAGTCCTAAGTAAAAAATGCCTGAACACTGTATGCAAGAGAAAATTCCACAAGATCTCAAGAACTACAACCATATGTTGTTGTACTGCCAAGTTTCCATTACGCAGTTCTACTTATGTCCGAGACAATTCCTTTCTTGCCATATTACTCCCATGGCACGTGAAACTGAAGAGAAAGACCTGCTTCAATTCTTAGGAGGTGACTAGATTAGAAATCTTAAAATGTAATTTTTAGAATATTTTTTTCCAGAATTTTCCAGAGATAACAGAATAATTGCAACACAGGTATCTCTTGCTATAGGCAGCGTAGCTCAGGCTTGACTTATTTGGTAAGCCAAAGACATGATATGGATTAGCTGATAAAAAGTGGGTTTGTAGAGTGGGAGTGTGTATGTTGTAGATAAAAAAAATTCAAAATGTTAGACTGAACATGGAAAGATGAAGCCATTGGTTTTGACCCACAATCTGTTATTCTGAATCTACAACAAACTAAAATCAGGTAGGACAGAAAACATAGCTAATGCTGGGGGGGAGGGGGGGGGGATGTGTGTCTCTTTCCTCTTTTGCTACAAATAATGTAGGTTCTATAAAAAAAGCAAAAATGCACAAAGCAGAGACAGCAGCCAGAGGACAGATGGACAGCTGCCTGTTGCTTCCCAGGCAACAATTTCAAAATAACAACAACCATTATTTCAAATCCATTTGAGTATCAAACTAGAAAACATTTGAGTTTGTGACAAGACTTGCTTTTCTTCCTCTTACCACCTGCCACAAATTTGTTCAGAACCACTGGCTGTTTTACAGGAGAAAAACCTCTGCTTTTTCTCATTTTTCTAAAATCTAATAATTTCAAGATACTAAATTATTCTGGGCTTATACACGGAATGCTAATCCAAGGTTCAGTCAGGCCCATTGATGGCTAGTGACTTTTCCATCAAATTTTCACAGAAAACATTTCTGCAATACCCTGTTTAAAAAAATCCAAAGCAGCCTCCAGAAGTTCAACCCCTGGTCTGCTACCTGGACTGTGCTCTGGCAACCTGGCTTTTGCCTGGGCAGCCAACGATAGAAAATGAAAGCTTTCTTTTTCCATTCTGATATGAGACAAATAGATAACCATTAGCTTCTCATTTTATCCTTTGTTATTTCAGAGTGAAGTTTTCCCAAGGGCAGTGTCTGAACAGAAAAAAGTTTCTTTCATATTTCATGAATAAATGAAATAAACCTAGAGTTACATATACGTGTATATATCTATTGTTATATTCATATATGCATACCTGTGCATATATATGCTTTTTGTGACAGACTGGATGTCAGGTTCAGTTGTTAGCAACATTTTGTATTACATAAAAGCATGTTAGCAACACTGTGTATTACATAAAAGCAAGAATTTTTGTTCATTGTAGGAGTCTCAGACTCCCACATCACGGGAGCTAACAGGATTCTTCAAAGCAGCCATAACGATGAAACTAATGCTAATTCAATGTCTTCCTTTATTGTGTATTCTGTTTGAGTTACTTTTTAAAAAACAATAATGCCTTTTAGTCATTACTGAATTAGATGACCAAAAGGATTCTCTGTTTGAATTCCCTATGCTCAACCGTCAGTAGATAAATTTGGAATTTTAGTATAAGCAACACACTATAGTAAATCTTACCTTACAGATCAATTATTTTACTATAAATAATAATATTCATATATCCATTTTGTATGCTTATGAAATTCAAACTGAGAACCGGATGATCTAGCATCTGTACCATTCAACACACTGTTGACAGAATATACATAGTTAATCATACAGAGAACTTCAAAATTAAAGCTTCTTGTATACAGAGCAGTGAAAAATTAGTTCATTGTTCAATAAGAAATAGGCATAGTGTGTTATAAATATCAAACGTTTGCTCAGCAAGTAATAGAAACTCACTTTGCTCTCCAACAGCCTCCTCAATC
The DNA here is from genome assembly GCF_023634155.1 of Falco peregrinus. Classification (NCBI taxonomy): domain Eukaryota; kingdom Metazoa; phylum Chordata; class Aves; order Falconiformes; family Falconidae; genus Falco; species Falco peregrinus. The sequence goes on from NC_073726.1 coordinate 45,556,318, forward strand.
ACTAACGAAACATGATGTACCTGGAGTTCAGCTGAGTCCATTAAATGCTCTCAAAAGATGCCAGTCAACTAAAGCATTAGATAAGTGATTCTTTTCCTAACTTTAGGGTAACTTAAGCAAGTGACCATTGCATAGTGATTTCCAGTTGAGAAAGACATGATGAACGTGTTATTCAGAAATCTCAGTTTTAGTCTGGCATATTTTATTATAGAATTTTGGACTCCTCTCTGGCGCTAGGCAACTGATTCAGATGTCTTCCTATATTTTGTGGTGTTCATTGGCAGTTACAAATTGAAGCTTTGCTTGGAGGACCAGCAAACTAGCTTTCTACCTAGTTAATGTAGAAAGTAAGTCTATCCCTATAACAACAGAAATTAAAGTTATATTTCCCATAACGTACATAAAAGCATATTTTGTCTCTCAGCAGTAACATCCATGGTAGACGTATTAGATAACCGTAAGTAATTATTTTGCTTTGCTGAATGTATGCAAATTAGCTCACTACAGATATTATGTGGTTATGCAGTCTTAAATAGAGTTAATTTCTGCCTCATTGCTTGGCTGCTAGAAGCTAATAAACATTAAGGATTTTTTTGCATGTTATCCTTCCATCACAGATCACAATTCATAAAAGATCTATTTCTCTGCTTTAGTGCTAAGTCTGCCTTTTTAAAAGTTACGTTATTTCTCAAATTTTGGAACTCACTTGGTAGTTTTATAATGTTAGCCATTAATAATTTTTTCATGTTGGGCATCTGGACATTCAGAATTATAGATCATGCATGCGTCACTGAAATATCTTGATTTCTGGATAGTCAGAGACTTGTCTTCTTGAGCTCACAGTGTCATCTGGGCTGGTTTTTTTATCCCAGACAGCATCCAAATATCAGATGCTACACAATTACTGAAAACACTGCAACAAGAAAGAAGAAAATCCAGAAGCCAGGGGGCAGCAATATTTTTATATATAAATATTATATATTGAAAGAATTATGGCATTTTAAGACCTGAAAATCCTTCAGGTAACTGAAGTTCTGCATATATAAAGAAGAAAAAAAACATGAAAAAAATTTCTCCCCTCAGGAAAAGCTTAGTACCTGATTATATCCTTGCTAGGACTCGTTTCTTTCCTAGGCTCAGACAGGCTAAATCTCTCTTCCTGTAAATACTAGACAGTTTGAATCTTTATATCACTTAGAGACAGAGAAGAGTAAAGACAGCGCTGCTGGTGATGTGCCAAGCTCCTGAGACACACGCTGCCTTCAGATTTGCTACCTTTTCTCAGGCTGAGGTCAGACAGCTGAGAAGGCGGCCATCTGACCCAGGAAACATGACAATCATTTCATTCCTGGGAAGCAGAAGTTAGAAAAGATCCAGACTGTTAATGGATTACTTGATTATTTTCTTAAAAAGATGAGATAGACTATGATTTTTCCTTTTAGACATGAATGGAGCAAGGAGTTAAGAAGTTTTGCCTTCAATCCTGAAGAGCTTCAGATCATTTGAAGCACTCTGGTTCACCAAGTGAAACTCAGGAAAAACAGCTCATGGTCACAGCCGCTTCTGGCTGTGCCCTCATTTCTCGTTCTGCCTCTAGGCTCTCCCCTTTGCTCTTAAAGATTTTGGGTTGGAACAAGTCTAGCAAAGCTACTACTCTGTGGCTCTGTGCTTTTGAACACCTCAAGTAGGCCGAAGGAAGGCAGCCACTGCAATGGCAGTAGGGGGCAAGTTAAAGGAGCTCCTGGTTCAGGAACAGCTCCAGAAAAGCTAGTGCTTTGCAGCAAATTACAGAATATAAGTGAATTTTCCCTCCTACTGCCTCAAAAAGGAACAGAAACTAAGCCATAGATATAGAACATAGGAATGCTAAGTTTTCAGTTCACACCACATTTTTAAGTACACCTGGCCAACTCCCTGTTTCACAGCAAACCAGAATTCCTCCACAAAGGAACAAATGGAGCAAAGCAATCATTGAATGCTGAATTAGTAAAGATGTGTTTACATCCCATTTGCTGGCAGTGACTGTGTGTTACCAGGATCAGTTAGTCAGTCTCATTAGCTTCTCATGGCCCATTTGCAACACAGTTATTGTCAGCTTCTTTGCCTGACAGAAATGCACATGGAGTCCCCTCCTAGATGGTCAGAAACAACATAACATAGATTAATAAACGGAGATGTGTGATAGAATCATAGAATCATTTAGGTTGGAAAAGACCTTTAAGATCATCAGTTCCAACCGTTGACCCAGTACTGCCAAGTCCATCACTAAACCATGTCCCTAAGCACCACATAACACATTTTTTAAATATTTTCAGGGATGGCGATTCCACCACCTCCCTCAGCAGCCTGTTCCAATATTTCAACACCCTTTCACTGAAGAAATGTTTCCTAATAGCCAATCAGGCCTCCTCTGGTGCAACCTGAGGCTGTTTCCTCTCGTCCTGTTGCTAGTTATCTTGGAGAAGAGACCTACTCCCACCTGCCTACAACCTCCTTTCAGGTAGCTGTAGGGAGTGATAAGACCTCCCCTGAGCCTCCTTTTCTCCAGGCTAAACAACCCCAGTTCCCTCAGCCGCTCCTCATAAGACTTGTGCTCCAGAACCTTCACCAGTTTCATTGCCCTTCTCTGGACACGCTCTAGCACCCCTAGATCCCTCTTGTAGTGAGAGGCCCAAAATTGAACACAATATTCAAGGTGCAGCCTCACCAGTGCCGAGTACAGGGGGACGATCACTTCCCCTGTCCTGCTGGCCACACTGTTTTGGATACAAGCCAGGATGCTGTTGGCCTTCTTGGCCACCTGGGCACCCTGCTGGCTCATGTCCAGACAGCTGTCAGCCAGCACCCCCAGGTTCTTTTCCACCAGGCAGCTTTCCAACCACTCTGCCCCAAGCCTGTAGTGTTGTGGGGGGGTGTTGTGACCCCAGTGCAGGACCCAGCACTTCTTGTTGAACCTCATACAATTGGCCTCGGCAATTGATGCTAACTAAAATACTGCTGCAAGTAAATATTCCTTTTACAGAACTTATTATCATCTTTAGCATATCTGAACACCACCAACCCAAGAAACATGTGCCAAGGTCGTTCCTAAATCTTAGTTTTGTACATGTCAGCTGTTGCAAATCCATCTGGTAAGCCAGCTGTTTCTGGAATATATAACGATTTCTTAGATTATATATTTCATCTAAAAGTTCCTATGTTTTTTCTCCTTCTTTCCTGTGTTTCTCAATTTATTTCTTGAGCATGATTACCAGATGCAGGCTGGTATCAGCCATACCTTCTTTAATATCATACACAGAAACAAATGACCATATCCATTCTCTGATTATTAACAGTTTGGGTTTTTTTTCCTGGAATTCACACTTGGCAAGATTAGCAACACTGAGGGAGGCAATAAACGAGCAAAAAATGTTATATTTTTCAAGTCATGACAAAGTTTGAACAAGTACTATGATGCCTGCATATCCACACATGTAACAAATACATATTATGAACACAAATTTTGCCAATTTAATTGTAACAATACAATTGTTACCGGTAGTCTGTACAGCACCGTAAATTTAAATTCTCCTTGGAGCCAACAGGCAGTATGCAGACTAAAAACCAATTTCCATCAGATATTGCAATATGTACCGTGAAAGTTTAAGTCAGTCCTAAATTCTGGATTCCTAGGTCTGCCTACCTCCTCTGCCAGAACTGCTCTTTGTATAATTGTACTGACTCTTCAGCTGGCTTATCCAATCTAAAGCTAAGCCTACAAAACAGGCTAGCTGGTGATATAGGTGAAATAGAAATCAATAGTTTCAGACCTGCTGTAATGACTTCTCAGAAATGCTGGGAACCTGTTTCTCCAAAAATAAGGCATGAACAGAGAAAGAATATCTCAAGAGGAGGTTACATCTCAAAGTATCACTAAGCAGTGCTTAGGAGTCCTACGTCACTGTGTCCTGTGCTGTACCTCATTCCTGATTTGTGATTTTTCTGACAAACACCAAATTAAAAAACATGCAAAACATCATTAATGATGTTATTAGCAGATAATTTCTTCTTGAGAGCAAACAGATCTTTTCCAACTCAGCATTTCAACAAGCAGATTTGAAATTATGTTCTGTTGAGACCTGTCATTTGCTACTTGGAAAACAAAGCTGTTGATGCTTAGCATCTCCATTTTGTAAAAGGGCTTCTGAGTTTCCAGTTATACGTGCTTACTGAAATTCAGAATAGAAAGAGTTATAGTTTATGTTATGAATTTGTTGTGTAAAATAAGTCCAGAGATTTTAAATCTTAAATTAAAAAATGAAAAACTGCAGCCAGCATTATAAAAGGTGTTTTGAATTTTTATTACATAAATTATATAAGTTTATACCATGATCTTTCACACTACCCATATTTTTTCTTAACATTAAAAATGTCTTACTTGTTTGCAACCAAACGCATCACTGTCCAGTCTTTTGGAAACATCTCTGGTCGTATTAGTATCCGAAAAACAGTGAAAATCTGCAGCAGGAAATCCTTTGGAAGGAAAAGAAGCAGTCATATGTCTTTGCTGCATTAAAAAGAGCAATGAGGTTTAAAAATATTTTAATCAGAAACAAAAAAAATATAGAAATAGTAGAATTGCATTTATTTTCAACACAGATACACCTCTGAATATTTTTTTTTGATTCCCCAAGAAAGCTTCAAATATTGATTTAATTCATTTTTCTTAAAAGAAGGAAAATAACATAATGTGCCATTTGATTGACAGAAATGCATAAGAGAAATGTCAAAGATGCATTTGGTTTCCACCCATACACTTCCACAAATGCGATCCTCCTGAGAGCAATTTGCAAATCAAAAAGCACTTTACATACACTACAGAGTTCTGAATATCTCCTTAATCATGCTAGGTTTTCAACACTTTCAAGATTTATTCTAAAAGTGGCATTATTTGGTAGGAAAGAGAGTGTAAGGACAATTTTGTCATTGGGTTTGCAAAGACCAGTGAATTCAATAGCAGTGCCCAGGCCCCTAAACTGTTATCACAGCTGTCTGTCTGTATGCAGGTCACTTAACCATTCTGCCTCATTTGCTGAATCTATAAAAAATGGTGAACACGTGAGCTACTTTGAATGTAGAAAGCACTGTTTAAGAGCTTTTAGCATTATTGTCCCTTATGTCATTTAACTCACTAATAACTAAATTAAACTACTCAGAACATTTTTTTTTTTAGATTTTCTTTTCGCAAAGAAAACTACCAACAAGGGTAGAATTTTTAATGGCCTATCTTGATTGTATATATTACTGCCAGTATTTTTTCAGTAAGCAAAATGGAGCTTTTGACATCATGAAGAGCATGAGGCAAATGATGTAACATGCCTAACAGAATTAGTGTGGTACCTGACCTTGAAATGTTTTGTATTGATTCTGCCCACATCACTTGTAGAGAGTTAGCCTGAAACACAGATGAGATGGAGATACAACCAAAGGATACCAACCAAATAATTTTGGAAACCGAAATATATTCTCAAGTGCATTTACCACAGAGTAGATGACAGGCATTGCACAACAGATGTCTTTCATTAGAGAATCACTGTAAAGGGGGACGAATGCAGGCGCTGGGAAAAGCAGCTGAGATCCCTGCACCCACCCACCAGAGAAGATTACATAAAAGAGACAACCTGTTTTCTGAGCAAGATGCCAAAAAACTATCTGTATTAAAAACTATAAATTATACTCATTGCAGATAACACAGTGCTTGAATCAGGTGACCAGCTTTACAGATTAACAAGTAGTTTTATGAGAAACCCATTTATTCCAGACTGCTTTCCTACAGCAATGCACCTTGTACTTAAATTTCAACGCTTCTACCTGCTCCTTTTTCTTCTTTTGGTGTTACCTCCCCTTTCTGTGCAGTAATCCCTGCAGCTCTGTGCCATAATCACAACAATATAGCAATGCCTTGAATGTTGCTGCATGTCACCTCACAATAACGTCCCAAATTCTCCCACATCCCATTTTCATTCCATCTGTTGTCCAGACACAATACATGTTGCTTCTGTTGGGAAACCGACTGGGCTGCTGAACTGAACAGACCAAATGGCTGCTGTTGGGAAACCAAGCACTGGTTTAAGGGCTTAAAACCCAAAGGCTGCATGAGATGTAAACTTAGTACCTTTGAGACCCACAGGCCACTGCCAAAGCCTGCTGAAATTCATCACCTTGTTCAAAAGTCATTAAGAAAAGAATGACAGAATCATCTACATTTAATTTCTTTAGGTAACTAAGATAAAAACAGAACACATCTTTTATTCCAAGCAAACTTTAAAACAAAGCAAATGTAGACAATGGCATTAAATTTCGAATCGTTAACACCAGGTTAATTTCTAATTTTAACAGGAAAAAAAGAAAATAGTGTCATTAATTTAGTGGTAAGCAATATTAGATACAAAATGTGGACTTGAAAAGCCTGAGGAAGACTGAAGATCTCTGTTACAGTACATATTAAAAACAAACAAAATGCAGTATAATTCAAAGCTGAAATGTAACAGGAACAGTTAACTCATAAAAAAAACTTTAGAAAAAATATTCATTTGCAAGTTTTTCAACATACAACTATAAAGCTTCTATTAACAGAATTGACCTGTAGCAAATTTTTATTTTCATGAATAGTTTTTTCCTGTATTTGGTAATATATTTCCCTAGGAATCCATTATAAGCATTAAAATAACCGAAGGATAAAACACCAGTCGATTAGTCTGACATTTTGCCATTAATGTCCTGGTATCCCTCATGTGTCTGCACTGCTCACTGATAGTCAGTGCCAGTGTTCACTCCCAAGGAATCCCCTTCCACATAGCTATTTCATAAAATATTTTGATCAGCATTACAATGCCTCGTGCTTTGCATGATGCAATCACTCATTTTTGTTTCATGATCCAAAAGTCGCAAGACACTACTATGAAGTACCACTCCTGGAAGATCAATTTTGTAACTATGTTTTGAATTCCTTCCTTTCCCTTAGTGTAAAATTGTATCTACTTTCACAATTCTATCTGCTCTGCCTAACACATAACTTTTAGGGCAAGGAAGCTCATCAAGGGTCTGGAGCACAAGTCTTACAAGGGGCAGCTGAGGGAACTGGGGTGGTTTAGTCTGGAGAGGAGAAGCCTCAGGGGGGACCTTATCGCTCTCTACAGCAACCTGACAGGAGGTTGCAAGCAGGTGGGTGTCAGTCTCTTCTCCCCAGTAACAAGTGACAGGACAAGAGGAAATGGCCTCAAGTTACACCAAGGGAGGCTTAGACTGGATGTTAGGAAACATTTCTTCACTGACAGGGTGTTGAAGCATGGGAACAGGCTGCCCAGGGAGGTGGTGGAATTGCCACCCCAGAGGTGTTCAAAAAATGTGTAGATGTGGTGCTTAGCAAAACGCTTTAGTGATGGACTTAGCGGTGCTGGGTTAATGGTTGGACTTGATGATCTCAAAGGTCTTTTCCAACCTAAATGATTCTGTGATTCTATAATAATGATTTAGTAACATATTTTAACATTTAAAAAACATTTTTGCCGGCAGTATAAGTGAACTAACATTTGGTTGGTTGAGTACAGATATAATTAATGTCTCATATGTCTTCTATCTTCAGAGACAGCAAGGAAGTAATTTTGTCCTTTTACATACTCTAAATATAATCTCTTAATATTCCTACCTAGTGTACCTAAGCTCTAGTACTATCTTATACCACTTAATATCACAGTATCACAGTTCAGTTTACTGCAGCAGCAACATTTGCTTGATGAAATTATCAAACTGATTAAGTGAGAAGCATGGCTTTCTGAAAGACTGAAAACCAACTATCCATTTAATGAAAAACTGCCTTGGAATTTCTTTCACATCTCCCTATATGCATGTAAAATCCTCCGTAAAGCAGGTCAGACTTCACTGGATCTCTCAGGGTACACCTATATAGCATTTCAGTTTGGGTCAACAGTCTACTTTTGAAGCTAATTGCTTTGGTTCACACCGTGGAGTTAGCAAGCTGCTTGGTATCAAGTCTTTGTAAAGCATCCTCAGGCTTTTTGCAGAGTGCCAAGGTGCCCATAAAAAAGAGGACGGTTTGACAGCGAACTGTCTGCCTGGACAACTCATCCACCCTGTGTCAAATTCCTTTCCCAGAGCTTCTTTCCTTCACTGCTTCTTCAATCTACATCAGAAACCACCCAATACTTATTTTAGAGTTATCCCTCTGCCCCAGCACTCATCCTTTCAGTACTTTCATACATGAGCGCATGTCCATGCATAGCAGGGGAAGGATGGTGGCTACAACTGAGCTTGCCCACCAGAAGCATTCCCCATGCCTGCAGACCTCACACAGCCTGTGTTCAAGGAGTCATTAAAGAACAGTGGAATAAATTGCACCTGGTGTAGGGTTTGGCAACCACCTTATCCTGCCCAGGTTCCTGTAGCTGGAAGAGAGGGATCAGAGAACTAACTATTAAGGTTTCCATGCAGCCCTATGAAATATTACCTTTTCCTTTATCAGCTCTCCCCTGTATATCTGTTCTGCCACATTATGTAGGGTACACTGCCAATGGATAAAAACTAGGCTTTCTGGCAAGGGTTTACCTGTTTGTTTTATCTTCTTTTAACCTATTAATTAAAAAAAACACACGTATCAACGAAAACCATGCTGTTGTGGTCAAAGCTGCATTGTGCTAACATACTGTTTTTCTCATTCACTTTCTCACTTCTCTCCTATTTATAACTTCCGCTGTTACCTTTTGCCATAAATTGTATCTGAGCTTTTTTGCAGCAGCAAATAGCTGCCTACAAGGGTGCCTCTGTTCTATAAATTACTATAAATTACATTTACTAGAAGAAGATGGTATTTTGTGGTAAGCAAATGGAGCATATCTTTAAAATAATATTGAAAGATAAAAGGAAGCATTTAAAATTACTGCCTCATTAAATTAAATGCTTCAAAAAGTGAATGAAGAATAGTCTCTGGTGCTACCACTCAGCCATGAATACCCTGTCATTCCTTTCTTACCTCATTTGCACATTTTCAACTATAAGACACTTTTTCTATCTTCTGCTTTGTGTGGAAAAAACTGACTCAAAGAACTAACTAAAATAAAAATAGTCACCATATCAATTACTTAAATGAAATTTATTTACAAAATAGAGGAAATATTTCCATAAATAACCACTTGTTTAAAGCATCACTTGAATGCATGTCATATAAAAATGTGTACGTGACATTCGTACAAAGTCTCCATTTTGCTATACTGTGATTAACAAGCTGGAAACAGCCTTTATTAGTTTTGGTATAGACTGCTTTAAAAAAATAATAAAAAAAAGAACTGCTAATATATTCTGATAGAATGAATGACAACACTCCCTTTTTACAAGTACTTGCATGAGTTAATTTTTGTTTGGAGAAGTGGTATGGTGTGGGTATTTTTTTTAATAGTATCACAAATGCTTTGCAAACATGCAAGCACTTGACATTCACCTTGAGAATTACTTTGGAAGAAAGAAGAAATTTCTTGTTATATCAGTGTCTAATTGTTCAGTATAAACCATTATTTATAAACAGAGGTAGTCAAAGCAAAAAAGCACATCAGATAGCAATTCAAAGGCCTGGGTTACATTTGGGTAAGTCCCTTGCAAACCCAGTATCAGATTTGTAACTTGTGGTGTGGCTTAGGGAAGACCCAATCCATTTTGACATCACTGACCAGGGGGGCAAAAAAGAGGATTCAAAATACAGCAAGCTGATGGTAGTTACCACTGAAGCTTAAATCCCAAAGTACATACTAGCCACAAGATTAACTATGGCTACTAGTTCAGCCTCTGAAAGCATCTTTGACAAAAAAACAGTCTTATTGCAGATATTTACAGCTTCTTAATCTCCATTTAGTCATACTGACGTAATTTCCTAAGAAGCAGATCTTAAAGCAGTATAAAATACCAAGGAATTCCACACTTGGCAAAGGAAGCAGGAAAATACTGAGGTAAGTGGCAAAAGGGCTTAGATAGCCTAAGTCATACACAATCACTCCATGATTAACATCAGCGTCAGCCTCACACAGTTGCTCTCACCTTCCCCTCTTGCTCTCAGTGATACATATTTCAGTGATATTTGATATTTCCAAGTGAAGTAAAAAAAAATATATTATTTAAGATTCAGAAGAGAAGGAATGCTGCATTAATTACTATCAACCTACTGCCACTGAATCACTGATGGAGCTGATGCTGATTTGATGAGATCTGAATGGAAATAAACTCTGGACTTGAGTTCTTCAGACCTCTATTTTGATTGCTGATGGCACTGGCTCCAGCTGCTTTCCATAAGTCTCTTTATAATAGTAGGGTATGTGTGTGGGGGGAATTTAAATGTGTCAAATCAGACACCATTCAAGCATTAATTCTGGAGTTTTTTCATGTTCTAGAAGCAAGAAAATCTGAATAAACTCAACACCATATTTCATAGATACAAACAGAAACCAAGCTTGAAACCTCTAGGAAATATAAAAAACTAAACCTAGCAATATAAACCTGCTCAGAACTCAGACAAAAGCAAAAGTATTTTCAGTAAAAAAGCCTAGGTTCTACAAAATATACTAAAAATTGCCTAAGGATAGCAACTATGCTAGGTGAAAACAGATGCTGTAATGCTAGTATAAAAATCATCCACCCTATGTAACTCCTAGGTAGTACTCAATTCATGGTAACTTCTTAGCCACGTTTTCTATCTTCAGAGCTCAATATGGCCACATCACTACAAAGAAAACGCACTCACAGATGGTATGCTCTCTTCAGAACAGCTCTAAACAGCTATCAGGAATTTAAGGAAAACTGAAATTACACCATGACTAGACCTTCCTTTTCAGAGAAGTATGTAAGCTTATTGAACAGTCATTTAAGAGTAACACCTAAAAATATACTCTTATACTAGGACTTGATTACTTTCCTACCTGGGATCACTGGCTGAATAACAGGCCTAAGTGATTCCTCAAAATTTCTTGTGTGGATCAGATTTCGTACTATATAAGCTCTTCAGGATCTAGCAGAGTGGAAGTCTTAAGTGTATATCTTCATGCGGGATTTTTTTTTTTTAAATCCACTCCTGTCCTCCAAAAAAACCAGGATTTAAAAATGCTGTACCTCCATGAACCTAGTAACTCAATCGATGAAACTGGTAGAAGCTGCCCTGAAAGAGCTCTGCAGCTACTTTCATATCAAACTAAGCAGACAGACATTACAGGTATGACAGGTCCTCCTGCCAATGGACTTGCTGCTCAGTTAAGAAAAATGGAGAGGTAGTCAAATATGCATTTTTCAAGCTGCATGTTTTCCATTGCCATAGATAATTTAATGAATGAATAAATAAACAAATACAATAAACCAAACAAAAAAACAACTGTCTGTCAGGAAGAATCAAGCAGAACTTTGTAACCTTTGATTGACATAATTTTTAAAACAGGCTTTGAGACTAACTTTATGGCTTTAAAGCAATTATTTATTCCCCCCTCATCCTTATTGTACCTGCTGTCATTGCAGAGGCAATAGAATCCTATCCCCACTGTAAGAGTGGACTTGAGTACAGAAGAAAGCCTATGCAAAAGTTAGCCAACATGAAAACCAGATTGTATTTAAATACTGAAGTGGTTCATCAAAGCACAGGAATATCTTAAAGGGTGACAAACTAAAAAGATAAATAAAAAGAGACCCGAACAAGTGGAAAGACAATTCTGTTACTTACCCTCAGATCTTCCTTTGTGCTGAAGCTATCAAGAAGCTGTTGATAATGTCTATCAGTCATTTGTCGCAAGAGTGACAACAAACAGGAGACAAATTCCCCCTGTTTAGATAAACCAAGAATAGAAATATTATAGATTAATGTCTTCTGTACTTCAAACTGTCATATTATAAGCACTTAAACATAATCAACAAATGCAAGGGAAATTAATCTACAATTAGGCTTAGACTCCATATTTTGTGAAAATATTTAATTTAGCTATGAACTTCTCTCCCATTTAATGAATTATTTTTCTTCAAATGCAGTTTATTTGCTTGGCAAAATCTATCTGAAATAGTTCCAGAAGGGCTAAACCAGTAAAATTTTGATTTGTTTCCCTTGTATCTGTTTTTAAACAGATTATTTGTATTGCTAAAATTACCACCTCTTAGTCAAGTCAGTTTTGAAACAAGCATAGCAAAAATATTTTGCAACAATTCTGGGAAGAATGCTATTGTTTTATATGCATTAGTGGGGAATTTTTCAAAACATTTTTTATACAAAAAACAGTATTTGTCAAAAAGAAAACTCATTTATAGGACTGAAAAAACTGAAAATATTGTGATCAGAAGTTTCGTTGAACCAATAGAGGGACTCCTCATTAAAACATATATCTAGAAGTTGATCTTAATCATAGGGCAAGACCACTCTCTGCTACAGTCCCAGTTCCTGGATTAACACTCCACCATGTTCCACACTGCAGGCAAGGGATGCTCCAGGCAGCAGCTGAGGGACTTACTGCATTGCTGCGTAGATTCCTCCCTGCCTCTATAGATGCACATTCACCAGGCTGTCCTTCAAAGAGCACGGGATTCAGGGACAAAAGAGCAGGGAACTGCACTGGGTATTGCCAGTGAGCAATCAAATGATCAAGACATTATGGGAAGAAATAGGTTCTTCCTATTAATAATAATGGTGTAATTAATAAGGGTGTAAGCTTACCTGATTGCTAGCTTGAGTGACACAATTTGAGTATGAACCTTTTGAATGCTTCCCTTTTTGCTTAAGCATTTTAAGCAGTCCTTTCCAGTCACCGTCCTTCTATGTTCCCACACTTACTTTGACTTACAGTACTATATTAAAAATCACAATCCATCGAGGAAAGTTTTACTATTATTGTTGACAGACAGATTAGGTTTAAAAGGGTACAAGCTTTAGCTAATTGTTAACTGCCTTTAAATTTGAGCTTTTAATTCAAGTGTAGGTAGCTATACAGGCAGCTGGTTTTAAAAATAACAATGAACATGCAGCTGCATTTGTTGAACTCAACATAAAAATGTATGTTGTAAGATATCTGCCAGTGTTAGCTACAAACTAACTTGCAAATCATGCACAAAAAAACCCCTCCACACACATTAACAACCTTGACAAAAACCATTTAGGATCCAGTTCTAGTGCCACAAGTCAAGCTAAGCAGTTTATCCAGTTCACTTAGGTAGAATCCCAAAGTAATTCTTCATGTCTTATTTAAGGAGCACAGTTATTAAAATACATGAAGCTCACAATTAAATTGAAATTCATTTAGGTTCTGAAGTGACTGAACTTCCAAGATCTGAAATGAATAAAGGTTCACTTTTGATTGCTTTTTGATAACTCTTTATATGCAAATACATTTTTCTTAAGGAAATCCAAAGGTTTAATCACCGATATCCTAAAGCAGAAGTTTCGCTTTTACCACTGCATAAATTCAATGTTTATTAGTGCAACATCTGTAACACTGACATCCTGAATCCATGTCTTATTTGTGCTCAGTTCAAAGCATCACACCCATCTTGCAGGTTACCATTTAACAAGATTTCTCACTGCAAACTGAAATGGTACCAAGCTATCAGAACTACTTGAAATGAAAAAAAATGTGCAGTCATGGCAGCACACAGCCTGATGCTGCCTGCTTTTATGCTGCTGCTTTGTACAGAAGAACAGTGACACGTGGGCCTAAAAGATCACATTGAGATGAGTTTGGGACTACTTCCACAAGAAAGACTACATCTAATGCAAAATTACTTTTTGCAGGTTGGGGGGTTTTTTGGTTGGTTTTGGTTTGGTTCGGTTTTGGTTTTGGTTTGTTTTTTGTTTTTTTTAAATCCAGTGTGCTGCCATAATACATCTCACAAAGAATATCTTATGATACACGCAGCTTGAAATAATGGTAACATACTGGAACAGACTCTGCTGCTGTATTCACATTGAGTACTTTATCATACTTACTCTACAAATAGTTCCAAGAATCTGGCTCCATGTGTTGCCATAAGCCCATACTGCACGATGTTTCTACATAAATGTATGTAATTGCCTTATGCTGTGCTGTGAGTCACTTCCACATTAAGTATTCTTTGAGAGCCTGTGGTGACAGTGACATGGCTTTTTTGATGCATAAAAAGAAAATTTTGCAACTTGAAAGCATTTTCAGAGCCTAATTTTCTGATGGTGTGAAAGAATTAGGCTGTCATGGTGTTTTATGAAAACTTAATCTGCAAGCAAGTGGGTATCTCGGAAGAAACCAATAAGCTCAGAGCTTTCCTACACTAACAGTCTAATACTACAATCCTTACTTCAGCTTGGATTTTCTTGTGATGGCCTGATGTGCCACAAAGCGTACCTTTCTAATTTTGAATTTAAAGAAAAAAAACCCCAAACTCTTAGATGTATAGTAGTGCTGAATCACAGTGATTAAAGCATGATGTTATCTTCTTACAAAGCTTGGTCAGCTCCATAGAACACTTCATATAATGTTTGTTCTCTGTGGGATAAAGTAAAACAAACAAACAAAAACCCCAACAACACATTCCTTGCACAGTTATTAAATGCTTTTGAAATGTTTGATCTAAAGGAAATTTTGGTTTGAAAAGCAACCATCTATTAATTTATGAAAACCATCACAGTGTAAAAACTGGGCATTAATTAAGTGTATAATGAGATGGTAAATCACACAGCATAGTATGTTCTCTGCAAAAAATGTTACCCCCTCACCTCATATTGGGGTCATATCCTTTGCTACATTAGTAGAATTCATTTGCCCTTCAAAAGAAAACTGGGAACTTTGTTGAAAACAAAGCAAAATAAAACTTCATTTTGCTTCATCAACGCTCATCATAGACTTTTCTGCAAACACCTACATTTCAACTTTCCAATTTGCATGAGTTGTTATAGCAGGCTGAGTAAAATATCATTCGCTAATCTTCTAAACCCGACTATGCTCTACTTCATGTCATAGAAAATGAAGCCCAAATGCTCAGCATGAAAAACAACAAAATGTCTTTCAATTAATGAATCTGGATTTGTGCAAGTTACCCTCACAGATAATGCAGCATTTTTAGAACTGTTTCATCGTGTAAAAATATATGCCGTTAAGAAAGTGAAAAGTTATTGATTGATACTCTTCCATTTTCAGGAACTCTAACTTCAAGAGAACTTCAGAAATCTACTAAATTTGTCAGCAAAAAACCCATAATGAAATAATCATTGAACTGAAACAGTCTCCATAAGTATTTTATCTTTTGGTTGGGGTTTTTTTCCTCCATAATTTATAAAGTAATTTGATGAAAAAAATAATTACTATTTCCACTGAAAATTAATAAAATGCAAGAAAACTTTTCTTTGTTCTCCTCTTTCTCTGTTTTATACACAAAGTCTTACACTGTGAATTACAATATAAACACGCCAGAAATCTAGTATACCAACCAGAGGCAACTATGAGCTATTTTGTTATAAGAAACTTACAGTCACATCTTGAAACTGGAGGCGCATAGCAGAGCCTGATGGCTGTGGTCGGCTGGTGATCTCTAGTATGGTCCTTAACAGAATATCTAGCAGGCTGTTTACAATCACATCAATTTCTTCCAGGACAGATTTTTCCTTTAATAATAAATTAAATATTTAAAGATTTTAAAATGGAAAGATGACTACAGACATATTTCCTTTGATGTCATTTTAGAAACAAATTATATTTTCACTACGAATGTCACATTCAAGAAACAAGGACTATTCTCTAAGATACTGTTTAATTCTATTGCATTTTTCCTAACAGTTTTCAATAAATTAAATTGTACTGAAATATAGGGAACAGTTACAGGGATGACTTTGAATGTGTAAGTGTTCATCAAATCAGCATAGCTCTACTTTTCATTAATGTTTAGAAGAAAACAGTAAATAACATAAAGAACTTTTTGGGCAAGGTTTTTATAGGTAATGTCCATATATTTTCAGGGGAAATTGCCAAGAGAGGCTTAAACTCCAATAAGTATAATTCTGTTTTCACACTTTGAAAGCATCACCAGAAATAAGCAGATGGTGTTCAGCCTTCAAGACCTGCTTCAGCAGTAAGGACCAGCTATGCTGCTTCCCATCAACTGAGTAGCACAAACAAATTAGTCATTTATTTAAGCCTACAACTGCTTATATGCAGCATCAATACAAAGGAACCAAAGTGTTCACCACCAAAAGACACCATGAATACCCTAATTACACGCATGAAAACACTTGATGAAGTCAAGTTGTAGTTACTTTCCCTTTTTAATTCAGATGGAAATATGTTTTCCCTGCTTCAATGCTCTCTGGCTCCACTGCAGCAGACACCACCACCTCAATCTGAGCAATTTTATCCACAATTTAAGATGACATTTCTTTACAGAAAGAAACGCTTCATAATCAAATGCACACAACCAAACTAAAACTCAGCTGACAAACAGATCAATCAACTTTGACATAGAGGTGTAGGAATGGGGTTTTGTTGTTGTTGTTTATAGTTTGTTGTTGTTTGTTTTTTTCTCCTACACACCCAAAGCCTATGATTTGTAACAAAACCCAAAATTCCTGTTCTGACTCAAGGTAAGTCTAGTGTCATGCTGTGTTCTCTGTTACTTCATCTAGCATCAAACAACTGTTAACAGTATACAATGTATTTAGGAACTGTATCAACAGCAAGGACTCATGCACAAACTACTATTAGAATGGCCAATGGCCTTCATTTTCAAAGCTGCCTGACTGCAAATTCACTTGTTCCCCAGTCTTTAAATTATCTTGATTACTGTGGAAGGAAGGAATTTCTGAACTGATCTACAAAAAACCATACCAAAGTCACCAAGCCGTTAACACTGTCTCAATGACTCAAGGATTATTAAAAATAATAGTTGGTTATCCTGAACATTGGAGAGAGTTTTCTGCAGACATCCACTTGTTATTGTGTACAACTCTGGCTTGGTGACTCCAAATGAAAGATGTCCTGAAATTAAGAGCAGACACGTACGCCTTTCTCCCAGTCCAAATCCACAGCTACGCTTTATTATCTATCACTTTATCTTGTGATGGATTATACTAATTCAGGAGCAGCTCCAATGAAAACATTGTTACAGTGCCAAAGTTGCAAGCCGCATCCATATCAACTCATGGATGGAGCAAATGTAATTACTGACTGTGGTATGAAAAGAAGAAACACATAAAACAATTCTCACTAATGCATTACAATACAATACATGCTGGCATTGGTATGCATGTACTGCACTAACTACAGGCAATGTTTGTTTTCAATTGTCTTATATCACTTTGCCTGTCAGAACTTATAATTATCTTCATATTTGCAACAGAACTCTCACATGCAGTCTTCACAGATGAGTTTGCAAACACAAGCATCAGAAACTGGCCACAAATTTTATCAACTAAGAACCAAGTGCAACCCCTCTTGCAATACACCTATCAGTCTATCTATCTATCTATCTATCTATCAGGTACCTAAATACCCCTGTATTTCCTATGACTAAACAGCCCACAGCAGAGAATGCTTCTAAAAAAGCAGACATTTCTTTCTGTCCAACACAACACTCAAAAAGAGTCAGAGAACACTTGGCAGAACACTATATGCTACAATTAAAATAATAATCTTACATGTGAAGAAAAGGCTCATGAGAAATCAAAATGACATGTTTACGCAGAATCATTACTCAGAGAACTCTTTAAAATGCTCTTGGTCACAGTCCAGTTTGTGTCATTAAATGTCATTGAGCCACATAAAGAAGTTCAACACCTTGCGGAAGTGACATGGTGTTTACTCACTGAGCTGTTCTTCTTAATGAGGCAAAATATGTTACTAAGGATACGTGCACACATTATAAGGTCCTTCTGCTCTTGTAAATGCATGTGGAGATGATGTAAAACTACTGGAAGAAGAATGCATCGAGAATCTGGAAAAAATGAAAAAATTTATGAGTAGGAGCTTCTCATAGAATCATTTAATTTTAAAAAAGACATAAAATGAATCTTCTGTCCAAAACAGTATTTCTGATAAGCAGAAGCTTTTATGTGCTTTAACCTATATTTTTGATAAGCAGAAGCTTTTACTACATAATTGTAATAAGCTAAAGCAAATATCTGAAGAATAAACAATACGCTGAAAGTGAGTATGTCATATCACGGATGGAGAAAAACACCACTGTGGAATACACCAGATATAACAGGAAATTCCGATATTTATTAAACTGTCATGGAAAAAAAAAAACAACAAACAAACAAACACACACAAAAACCCAACAACCAACCAAACAAAAACACTTAGCTACAGTAATACTTGTATTCAAAATAATGTGAAATTATGCTCTACTGTTCTCTGCCATACGAACAGGATCCCTTTGCAAGCCCAGGTCACAACATACTTCATCCTGAACTTATGCTATTACACAAATGAGTTCCGTTTTACAGAGAAGCAGTACTTTCAGATTTCTTTCAGGATTGCCACTCCAGATTCCTCACTCCTACTAAGTATGAGTAATTCAGACTACTGATGTCTACATAAAATGATTTGCCTTTCCTCTATTTCATTTTCTGAACACGGCTCTTCAGTACTATTTTCAGTCCTGAATTCTCTCAAAATTATACAAGAACTTCATTAACTTGCTACTTTTTCTTGCTTCTTTTTCTTATAATAAAAGACAATGTTAACTGGGAAGAGCCCCAATATCTACACTTGTAATAACACATTAAACACCTACTTAGAACCTGATAAATGGAATGAGTGTACCTTTCTTTTTGTTGTTGTTTTTAGATCTTTTCTATAAATGAGAAATCATATTCTCGAAGAAATGTACTTGAATCATTTCCTCCATTAAAATTTTAATGATGATTAAATGCTACATTATCTAAATATATTAATCTACTCAGTTCTTTTGTTCATTAATGTAATTATTTCCTAAAAAATGACTTTAACTGGAAAATTACTCCTTTAAAACAATTTTGCCTAGCAGATACTGTTTGTGGATTAGTCCTTCTATAAACACTTCTTTCCCCTCAAATATTTCCTTTGTTCTTATCACAAGGGACAACCCCTCCCCCATTTATTCTGAGATTTTATTTATTGAATGCTTTATTCACTTATTGAAATGCAGCACTAACCCTGTTTTTCATTATTATTCCCTTGTTTTCATTGTCTAACTATGTGTATAACACAAGAGAAATTATACAGAGAAGTTGATTTGTACACAGTATTTAAGTATATTCTTGTTTTAGAAAAAAGTCTGCTTGCTCTTTTTAAATGGGTGTTTCCATGCTTATATTTATTCAGGTGTTCCATTGTATCTTCCTACTGAAGAAAAATATAAACAAAGACTGTACAGCAATTGGCCAAAGGACATCAATGAATCTAAACCCAGTGGTACTGAAACCCAAAACTGGGAAACAAATAGCCTCTATCCAGCGACCGCTTACTCCTGCAAGTGCCTCAGTAGTTTTTCATCTCATCAGGACTGGCCTGAGGTTTTTGTATTTGTCTGTAGCACTGCAGCTGGGAAGAAGCGTCTCAACCAAACCAACAAGGTATTTTCTTTTTGTCTACCTAAAACCCAGAAGCTCTGCAAAGTGTTGCTGCAGGTAGTCTGTGATGTCAAGCGTGCACAGCTGCCGTGCTCCCATCTAGTGCAAGATCTATAGGGTCAACAGAAAAGCAGGCAGGAAGATTGCTAATGTGCAGACCTGTGGTTAGAAAAGTGCCAGCTTCTGATCTCCACTGCTAAATCTGCTTATTGATTACTGGTAGATGAAAAAACAGAACTAATGCCTTCAGCTGAAGTGAAAAAAGCAGGACTCTCCATTCCTATTAAAAAGACCTAATCTCTACATTACAAGGGATGGCTCCTTTTCCCTGCTTTCTGTTAGGCCTTGCATATATTGAATTCTAGACTATCTGGTAACCCAGCTTCAAGAGAAGAGATGAAGGGTTCATTGTGTACACCAGCCAGTGGCTCTGAGGTTGGGGTACTCTCCTGACAGGCAGGTGATAGGAAGCTGAATCCAGGCTGACAGAGCACTGAACCTGGTATTCCATTCCCAGGCAAATGCTCAAATCATCACTTAACTCCACAAATGTCACAGAGCAGTTACAGTAGCTCTTTCACACATTACTGGTGTGAGCCTTACCCTTTGGCCCATACGTCCTCTGAAAACAGCAGGTCCTCTCTTGCTGCTAAAATTCAAATCCCTCAGCCCAGAAGGTGAGGAGAAAACAGCAACAGCCTTGTGCCAAGGTGTTTCTTCTTGGTTAACTCTAGGCAACTTCCTGATGCGCACGCACACAATCTGGTACCTTTTCTGAGGTGCCCACTAATCTGTGCGCTACTTACATGTAAGTGCAACATTACAAACTCCATTTTGAAGACCAGAGAATCTACGTTTGGCAACAGTTGACTTGTAAATAGCCAACTCTTACATACAACATGGCCTGAAGCATTTCAGGCAAAATTCAGCATCCTTATTCAATCGTTCTTTTGCAAAAACTCCACAAAGTTATCACAAACTTTCTTACCAAGACCAAACAGATTAGCAAAAAGCATCTTACGACTTGCAACTATACATGGGAGGGAACAGGGCCAGTTACGGAATTAATCACCACATATAACACAGCTGTAGACATATTCCCCATATGCCCATAATCTAAATACCTCTCTGTCTTGACCTGTTTAGATGGACAGATGTAGTGGTATTACAGAAGAGGAGAGCTTGCACATTCACCTCTGAGACAAACCAAGGACTATGTGAGAATGTTTGGAGAACGCAACGTACAACATTTGTCTCAGGTTACTCTTTTACTTAAAAATTATCAGCTGCAATGTCAGCCACTGTGTATAGAAAAATTAATGAGCACAAGGCATGGTGCAATAATCAGAACTCTTAGCCATCAGTCACTGTCCTAATTTTTCTTCTGTGCAGGAAGCCCAATTAGCTGACTGTTTAATATGCTAATGCTTGCCCTTCACAAATATTATACAGAAAGGGGGGAAAAAATCATGACATAGAGTTTTTCAAGTACATGCTTGCCATAATTAGAGAGAGACACTACTCTGGGTAGTCCTTGTGACTTTCCTATGCAAACTACATTAACATTTAATATTTAAACCACAGTACAACCCCCTGCTCCCTGCTTTTCAGTTAGTGGTAAAGCACCTTCACAGACATACAAAATTTTCTTAGTTGTAGTATATTTTAAAGATTAATTTCAGAAAAGCGATATTCACTTCAATGACTACATCTAAACAGATGGTCAAAACTCCAGTCTCCTTGAAAAAAGAATTAGTGTTATTGAACATTTCAAATAAACAGCATGCTCCTTCAACAGTGAGAAGCAAGGAAGTTGCTCTTGCTTTTGATAGTTTTACTTGGACTCGGTCAATTTACTCCCCTTTGACTGGAAGAACCACTGGACTTGAGGATGGTAGGAATAAAAAATACTTGATACAAATAGATATCAGTGCAATTCTGAAACCATACATACATGCCTGCTCTATGACTGCACAAACACATCACTGTTCTCAGAACTGTCAGTTTCAAAACTTTTATGAGTAACTGCTCTCAGCTGAAAGAAAAAATTGCTTGTAGTGGAGAAAGAAAATGCAAGTATGGCTGAGAAAGTCCTCCCTTCACCTAAAAAAGCCACAGATGTGAAGCATCATTTGCAAAGCTTTTGCAAAACATTTTCTGCTCTTCACTATAGAGGTACTAATAAAGGCTGATTTTTTGTATGCAATTGTATTGGGTTTGCATGGCAAAGTTTTGATAGCAGGCGGGCTACAGGGGTGGTTTCTGTAAGAAGATGCCAGAAGCTTCCCCCATGTCCAATGGAGCCCATGACAGCTGGCTCAAAGATGGACCTGCCACTGGCCAAGGCCGAGTTAATCACTGATGGTGGCAGCGCCTCTGGGATAACATATTAAAAAGGGGGAAATGAATAATAATAATAATAAAATATATTTTTAAAAAATCTACACCAGCAAGAGAGAGGCGTGAGGCTGTGTGAGCGGAGCACCCCTGCAGCCCCCCAGGCCGGTGCAGGCGGAGGGGCAGGGGGGGCTCCAGGCCCGGAGCAGAGGTTCCCCCGGCAGCCCCTGGGGAAGCCCCTGGTGAGGCAGGCTGTGCCCCTCAGCCCATGGAGGGTAACGGTGGGGCAGATCCCCACCTGCAGCCCCTGGGGACCCCCCCGCCGCAGCAGGGGGTGCCCGAAGGGGGCTGTGACCCCGTGGGCAGCCCGTGCTGGGGCAGGGTCCTGGCAGGGCCTGTGTCCCCGTGGGGAGAGGAGCCCGGGCTGGGGCAGGTTTGCTGGCCGGGCTGGTGACCCCGCGGGGGACCCAGGCTGGAGCCGTCTGTGCCTGAAGGGCTGCGCCCCGTGGGGGGGACCCCGGGCTGGAGCCGGGCAGAGTGTGAGGAGCCTCCCCCTGAGGGGGAAGGGGCGGCAGGGTCAGGTGTGAGGGACTGGGCGCAGCCCCCAGGCCCTGTCCCTGCGCTGCTCCTGCAGAGGAAGGAGAGAAATCAGGAATTAAACCCAGAAAGAAGGGAGGGGTTGGGGGAAGGTAGTTTTTCAAATTTGAATGGTAATAAATTAAACTAATTTTTCCTGAAGTTGAGTCTGTTTTGCCCATGACAGTAACTGCTGAGTGATCTCCCTGTCCTTATCTTGGCCCAAGAACCTTTTGTTATATTTGCTCTATCACTTCACTCCTCAACTGGACAGGGGAGAGTAGTTTTGGTGGGCACCTGGCACTCAGTTAAGGTCAAACCACTACAGCAATATACATAATCCATCCCCTCCAAGTATGTATAGAAGCACACATCCACTAACAACTCCAAATAATAGTAATATTATATAGTAATACTGCTAGTAAATAATAGTAATATTACTAGTCTTTATCAGCAGGAAAACTGTCATCTGTTTCTTTCTAGACACCCAATGTAGCATACTACAAAGATGCAGAAGTAAATAGGGAAAAATGGAAGTAAATTAAGGCCTTAACATCCACTAACTTTTCACAGGAGCTAGGCAGATAACTGCTGTAGACACCTTTTAACATGTCTGTAGTTGTCACCTATAGAAAGAGCTGAAGTTTAAAATCACTGAAATAGAAAAAGCAAGCTATACCAAAGCCTCTAAAGAGGCAAGAAGAGACTCATCAAATGCATCTGTAATTGTACTAAGCATCTGTGCTTGGGCACCTGAAATCAACCCCTGCATGTCTGATGTTCCTGTTTTCAACAATATACCTCCCTATTTTAGCAAAAGCATAGCTTTAATGTCAGTTGATTTCTGCAGCAGTGGGAGCTAATGTGTTAGCTCCTCAGGCCCTTGCAGAACAAAATGTGTAAAACTACCATGCTAAATTATTCTCACTTGTTTCCAGGCAAACATAACAGAAAATGTTATCTAAGAAGTGCCCTCCTCATTTTTAGGTGTTTGAATAAATAGTTATTTCCTGAGTTCCGTCTAGTTCCAACCTGTTAGCTGGCACCGCAGCTTGCAGCATTCATCTTCATCTGGAAGATGGTAATCAACTATTTTCACAGCAGCAAGCCTCAACTTCACATTACAATGTACAGTTTACTTTGCACATTAGTACAGTATTTATTTTCCTGAGAAGATTTTAAAGGGACTTCCCTCTAGGGACTGACTACGGGAAAGTCTACTTATGTTTTGTATTTTAAAGGGATAAAAAATTAAGGGCAAAGAGACCAAGATGCTGATTTCCACAAGGCCCTTCAACTTTATGACAACTGAAATTATACTGTATAAGTGTTTGACTGAGCTTCTTATCATGGACATTGGCATCTTACATTACTGCCTGATGTCTTTCACATCACTTTCCCTTGGTCTAAGAAATTTATATTCAATTTGTGTATAACCTGCACTCCATGTGAAATTTAACATGTAATTTTCATTGCTTTCATAGCCAAACCAACTTGTATGACTTATTAATAATGAAACTGGATTTGACTAAAAAACTAACACTTTTAAAAAGGAAGTCACCCAAAAAAAAATTGTTATACAGCTGAAAGTAGATTTATAATTCCAATAAAGTCTCCAAGAGTCCCTTACACATCATTAAATAACTCTCTTATTACACTCATTCATTTGTATCTTCTGGTTAGGCTGACCTAACAGATAATGTGAGGAAAATGGAAATTACGTGACCTGGTCCCAAGGTAGCCTAGAAAATGAAAAACACAAGTTAGACTGTCATTAAGATTTCTCCATGAACATGTCATTATCTACCCAGGGTATCAAAGGCCTGATCAATCAGCTGTAGGGAGAGCTAACTGTTCAAGAATGGACCACCAGGGAAGCTCACAAGTGAAAGGTTAAGCTGTTTTCGTAAGCAGAATGAAGCAATGTAGCCAGGATCCAATACTTCTTATCCATTTCTCTGAGCTCATACTTTTAAAGTACAATCACTTAAAGCATTTTAAAATAAGTGTTCTAGAATCTCTTCCTTTGTTTTGATGCAAAATATTTATGCATATACTCATGATTTTTGCAGAGCCTTCATCATTGTAATGTGTTTATCTTTAATGCCTTAGATGGTAAGAGTTACTGTTTCTACTGAACTCCAACATCAACCAACACTCAGATAGCTCTCAAGAGAGCTTTTGGTGAGTAAACTAACAAATGAGAATTCTTTAAAACTCTTCTATTTTAATTCTTTTATTTCAAAATTAGTTCATCTCAAACCTAATATTTGGTCATTTCTATGGGTTTCTTAGAACAGAAAAAAAGAATGTCAGGCTCACCACCATACAGCAGCTTTTTCTTCTACATAGCAAATAACTATGCTGTTATATACTTTATGCATGAAGTATCAATTGCCTTTGTGTAGCCTTCTAATGCTACATTAAGAAATGGAGGATTGAAAGAGCTGAACTAGCAAGTTACACAAATAAGACTTAATGGTTAAGTGACAATCTGTTTGCTGAACTGCCCCCAAAGGGGAACAAAAGAAAAAATCCTCAATTAAGTAAAGCTTTTTCCTTTATAATTATTGAAAGGGGTAAGGCGAACTTCCTTTAGAGACCTTGTGCCAGAAGTAGATCAAAACAAAATTATATTTTAAGAGTCTTTATAAACAAACCACTAAATTTAACCAACTGTATTCTTGTAAATGAGCAGCTTGTACTCAGCAGCACTTCAAGAATTGTTCCTTAGGAAACACTACTCTGAGCAACTCTTCCTTCCAGCCCTGCTGGCCCATGTACCAAGCACACAATTTTAGCTCCTTATCTGCAGGCAGCCTAGGGTAACCTTACCTGGATTTGTATACAGGTGACTCTCTACAGTTTTCCCAATACTCTGCAGTTTAACAGCCTGAAGAGATTCATCCCCATGCATGACAGCTGGCAAGCTGCCCAAAGCATCGTGAACCAAATTTGCCACTTCTCTTACATCAAAGAGCTTCAAAAGTTCAGAGTACACCGATGGGAATGAGCTGAGAAACACAGCCTAGAGGAAAGCGATAAAAATGGACAGTCAGGTATTGCAGTAGAATTTTGACATCTACAGAATTTAAATAACTACAGAAATTTAAGTAACTGTAGAAAAATGCCTGGGTTTATATTTCAAGGGTAGTTAGTAGCTTTAAAATGATTGCATTTTCAGAAGAAATATCCTCAACATTCATTAACAGGCTTACACTTGTGACTATTTTCCTTTAAGCATTTTCTAATTACTGTTCATTTCTCCCAGGAGAAAGTGAAATTCAACATAAACAAAAAATATTTATACTTTACACATACTTCAGGATCTACATGTGAGAGGAAATTCTTAAAAGGATAACAGAAGCTAGCTGATATCAGAACAAAAAGATTTGAGTGGAGTTGTTTCGGTTTGCTTTGTTTTAAGACAAGTAATGTAACAGCCCCCGTATCTTCAATTATTCTAATAATACACATTTTTATTTTAGAGTGAGACAGCACTGGCAGTCTTGTCTCTCTTGTCTTACTGCAGTCTTCACTTCCATAGTCCTAAAACAGGGTTAGAATTTCATTGGTGAGCATAATGAATATAGAAACAAAGCACGGAAAAGAAAAGAGGGCAATGCCAGAGAAAGGAAGCTAGAACTGACATTCCCTTCTCCAAATTCTGCTGACTGTGACAATCTACTCATACTTCAGACCTTCATACTGCTGTCAGAAAAGATGACATGCAAGGTTAAAGATACTGAAGAGGAATCCCAAATGTGGTGGTTTTGTATTATTTTGCTATTACCTTTTCACTCCACCTGCTTAACATGGTATCAGATGGGAGAACTTTGCTACTCCTTTCTCTCTGATTTGCTCTTTTCTTGGAAGAACAATTTTCTACAGAGCTTAAGAAATTAACAATTCTTAACAGGTCTTAAACACCTTTGGTTACAGAAACAGGGGAAGAGGACAGTATATCTATGAGCTGTAGAAGCTGGTAAGTCCACAGCACTTAACATAGAGAGCTGTCTCCTGTTGTTTTGCCTCTGTGTTTTAGCACTAGTCAATTTTAGTAGTCTCAATTGAAATAAAGAATACCAGCTGAGTATTAAACCATACAATTCATCAAGACTTAAAAATCTTCTGTAAAGCACGAAAACTCTAATAACTTTTTGTATGGCTAAAATTCTTCAGTTCCAATATGGTTAAACTAAGCTGTAAAATGCCCAAAACAGAGAAATTACTTTATTTGTATCCAGCAATGTAATTACTATAATTAAAATATATAACTTAAAATTATGTATTAGATTTAGGATTATCTATGCCAAGCATATTTAGAAGCTGCTGGTATGAAAATTTCATGCTATAGGACAAAAGGTATGAGGATAAGCTGAAAATGTCATTTTGCCCTAACAAAACCACATTTTCTTTCCTGGGAATATAGATAAGAACATGCACACATTTTCTACATTGCACGTGGAAAGTGACAAAAAGGAAGGCACACTTGAAAACTTACTTGTAGTTGGGATAAAGCACTAGCTCCTTTGCTCTCTTGGGACAGGAAGAAGCGTACTGACATAAGAAGCTCTTGAATACAGCAGCGAAATTCCTCCTCATTTTGTCCACCAGTAGCAATAGAGAACAACCTTCGAGACTGAACTATATATTTGAAGATATATTCCTGTGCCTACAAATGTCAAAATCAGAGATAACATATACAAATGAACCAGCTCATCTTTAAATAGAATACATGCAATGACTGTATCATTCAAACAATGACAAGGGTCTGAAACAGGGCACCATGCTATTTAATTCTGGAAAATCTTTCTATTAAAACATTCACAACATTTCAGAAGCACACACTCTGAAATGCTCTTCTCTTGCCATTCATAAATCTCTGCAAACCAGGGACCACTTGTTTTTTTAACAAATGGAAAACTGCAAAATTTCACCACTGCCCTGCCCTTCGACATCCCTGGGATGTCTCTGGCTACAGAAAGATGTAGCCAAACATACAAGGCCAATATAAGAAATAAGATAAAACTTTTGAGCTGGGAATTTCTCTGCCTGTTAAAAGTTGTTTTCCCATCAACCATTAACAAGATAATTAAAAAAAAAGCAATCTTAAATTAAGTTGCAGAATAGTTGGAATATAAATGAAAAGTACAGCTCTTCCTTTTTAGCAAGACACCCAAGTTAACAGCAGAATAGAAAAGCACAGAAGGTTATCATGTTGAATTTTATTCCCTGACTGTAGCGTTGGCCCTAAATGGGATTACTGTGTAGCACAACTCAGCCTGACTCCACGCTATACTCTGTTGGTGGTACACAATGGGGCAAGAAAAGCAACCAAACCCATCATCTTCGGTAGAACTGCCTGGTGTCAGGACTGAACCATTAAGTCAGCATGCATGTCTGCCATTTAGATTAAGTTATGCAACATATGTTAATACCACCAATGCAACCTATATCTGATTTCTTAGATCTAACTGCTACTCATGCACGTCCACATCATGTACATCCACTCATTCAGTAAGCAACACAGAGCTCCAGAGCCTAGTGACAGTAAGCTCCATTGATGAACTTAGTGACAAATAAGAACAATGAACAAATTGATTGCACTGAAAAAGTCTGCAGCTCCCTAGAATTGGTACTTCCAGTCCATCATTTATATATACTCTGCTTCATTTCCTAAAGGTAAACATGTGGTACTGAATGAATACATCATTCAAATATATAATTGCCTTTGACGATTATTATTACCTTTAGTACTTCCTGTATGTGTTCGTGCAGCTCCACTTCGGTGACTCTGTCGATATGCCACTTGAGTACTTTTATAAGATCTCTAGAATAGCACATCAGAAAGTATTATAACACAGAAGTGGGAGAAGGGTTAACTTTGCATGTAAAATGCAAACCAACAATGGTCACATGAGAAACACTGATAAAGTCAAAAATATACGGCTAGATTTCACTAATTACTACAGGCCCAAAGTTACAGATCATTTTCAGTCTGATGAAAGTCACCTAGATCTCTGATGAATAGGAAGTAATACCATCCTTACTTATGCAGCAGAATGATTTTGACAGAGATACACAAGCAGTTAAGCCAGAAGAGTCCCTGCCAGCATGGACTGCCCCTGCTATTCCAACAGCCTCGTGAGACTGCACTGGTTTTAATGGAAGTCTAGGTAGCAAATACAGTACAGCAGAGTAAGTGATGCTCATTAGTGCACTGCTCTACACAGTCAATGAACAGTTACAGCTGGATGGTGTTGTTTCCTGTGTTTTTCAAAGTAATTCAGATAAAGAAATCCACTGAAGAAAAAAATTTCAAAATTAAGCCAATGTTAGAACATTAGCAAGTAACCTTTCTGTTATTTAATAAATAAAAGTTATTTACTCTTTTTTAATGGCCTAAGTCTGGACATTCAAAAAAGCATTGCATTTTATTTCTAATGATACTATTTAGTTTAACCTAATGATTGATACTGCTTAGTCTACCAATCAATAACTGTCAGTATTCAAATCAGATAGAAAAAGTACAGACTTCACCTGTATGCAAGTGCTCCTGCAAAATGACTTTCAATGTAAGTGTCCATTACTGGCTTAAAGTGGTGAAACTTGCTGTCCTGCAGCAAATTTATTATGTGAACCTAAATGTGAGGGGAAAAAAATTTAAAAAAGCTTTTTTTTTCTTTTTCTTAGTTCTTAAGCAGTGTTAAGCATCATCACAAAACGAAACTTACCAAGCAATCAAATACTTTTGATCCATACTTTTGAGAGTTTTCATCTAAAATCCCAAATAAAGTGTCTAGTGTATCTTGAAGAAACTGATTGGAGAGAATAAAAGACAGTTTGTTACTAAACAGGTATTTTTGTGACATGAAAATACATGATTTCCCTCATACTATCTAAAAGGATAGAAAGGTATATACCTTGACTATTTCCGAGCCATCAATTTCTTTTAATTTTGAGAGGCAACCTGCAATTTTGTCTGGGTGGGTTCTCCATTTCAGCAGGTCAAGCATATCTCCTGCAAAAACAAAATGCAAGATTAAAGTTGGAAGCAAAGCACTATTTCAGATTTCAAATTCTACTATTACAGTCAATTTAGTAAAACTTGGCTTCATTAAAACAAAAGAAAACATCTCAAGATTTGCTATAATATGATCTGCCCAAAAATAAATTTTCATTGCATCCCATAATTGCTCCACCAATAGAAACATAAGAACATGGTACTGGGTCATTAAAATCAGTCTCCTCTGGAAACTGTATCATGCAATTTTCTTCAGATATTTGTCAATATATCTTTAAGTAATTATTTTGCCGTCTCTCTTCCCATTGGGGGATGCCTTCCAGAGCCGTCCCCTGACAGCTAGGAAGAGTCTCCTCACTACTAGTTTGAATACATTTGAAATACTCATCTTCCTATGTCTTTTTAGAGAACAAACACAACGCTTCTAAGATCTTGCTTTATAAATAAGCAACACAATCTATTCCAGAAAGTAAACTCTTCTGAGCTAAAACACATGAGTGTCTTCATGCTTCCAGTTTTAATTCATTCCCTTTCAGCTTTGTCGACCAAAATGGTAACTATACTACAGATGAGATTATTTTCTACACCATTGGCAAGCTCAAATGGCTGCTGTAAACACCTGACATAAATGTTCTCGAATTTGGTTGTTTTTTTTTTTTAAAGATACACAATATTAGCGAAAAACAGGTCTTTCTTCTGTTAATGCTGTCCCAACTCCCTGGCTACAGCAGAATCCCCAAGAGACTCTATTGGGGTATGATCATGACTTTTGTACCATTAGATTTGATCCAATTTTTACTCTTTCTTACTTATTAAATCAAAGTTACCTTGCTTTGCTTTGTATCATATTCTGATTTTGTCCCTCTCAACTGATGAGCCCTTTCAACTACATATTAGTAGCAAGTTCCATTAACAGCTTCTCCAGTGCCTCAGGTTTTAATGAAGTAACTCTCACTCCCACCCCCCTTCCACCTCAAGAGAAAAAAAAAAAGAAAAGAAAAGGATCAATCCCAGGTCTAATTCTTCAGATCTAGCAGTATTTTCCTTCCACTCAGGAAAGAATTTCCTTTCAGTACAGTGCAACCTGCTAGTTCCCTTTTAGCCTTTATTTACCAGTTTCAAAATTCTTATTGTAATCTGTATCTTTTCTAATTTCGCGTGTGCTGTGTTATTGAAATCCAGATGGTTTAGTTCTGCTACATTTCCTTTGAAGAATAATAATAAAAAAATAACAAGTTTGAAAAGACAGATTAAGGAGTTTATTCTGGCATGATATGGCTTTGATAAACTCATCTTAGAGCACAGTCCACTTAGCTACAGATCTATTTTTTCATCCATAATTTCTTGTAAATGCTTGCATAACATTCATCACAGGCTGATGGCCCAGTTGACATACCTGCTCTTTCATCTGTCTTAAAAGTAACATATTTATTACTCTTTGGCCATATATTATTGCTTTCAGCTTCAGAGCTGAAAAAAACAC
The DNA here is from genome assembly GCF_023634155.1 of Falco peregrinus. Lineage (NCBI taxonomy): Eukaryota > Metazoa > Chordata > Aves > Falconiformes > Falconidae > Falco > Falco peregrinus. Next base: position 45,587,320 of record NC_073726.1, read on the forward strand.
CTTGCTATGAGATTGGGAATTTCATTTCCCATACCATTCAACATCCTAAAAGAGTTTTTCAAACTTGGCTTGGCTTTTCAGCAGTTTTCATTTGATCCTGACCCTTGCTGAATCCTGGCACATTGCTGTTATTTTTCTCCCTTCTGTTGCAGGTTCTGTGCTTACTCCTTACATTTTCTGCCTGTGACTCGATCAGATCTGCAGCATTCCTTTCAAGTTGTATTCAGTGAAATTTCACATTTTTTTGAACCATTGAATTAAATACGTCCCAAAGCTCCTTTACATTCAAATTTACTACTTCCATGTTTCACCAACCATCTTTTCAGAATTTCTCAAATCCTGGCTGTTTGAAGTAGAAAACCTTAACCATCACCCAACCCTTCCATCAACTTAAGCTGAACTACTGTCCAGTATCAATTTTCCAGCATTCTCTTAGAAAGATCCCATTCTGAAATGCTAGTAGCTTCTTAGTTTCTTAAGTACTGAGAACAAGTTTTCCTCTTGCACCAGCAACTATTTGGGTGCTTTCTACCACAGACTGTTTTCACAGTCAAGTAACACTTGATCCACACCCATCTTAGTGTCATTTCCTTCCCAGTTTGCTCCAGGAAAGCTACTCTCTACCACAACAAAAAATGAAGTAATATTTCTGTCTTTAATAGCATAAAATAGATCTCCACCTATATTCAAATCTTGTCAGAGGTGTTAATGGCAAACACCCTACATGCTATTCCACTAATATTTTGCTGCCTTAATTGGTTCTGGTAGGCACAAAGTGGTTTTATGCATTTATATGTTTCTTTTTTGTTTTGCTTTATGCCATGCTAGTATGGAATGGTTTGGATTAAGAGTCCCTTGGGTTGCACTAAGAGTGATGAAGGGCCCCACACAGGCATCAGGGACATCCCAAAGATCAAGGACGAATGATAGGTCTTATTCCTTCTTTCAGGAATTTTCAAGGGAACAAGCATTACAAATCTAGTGAACTGCATTTGTCTTTTGAATAAGTAAATGGACTTCTATGCCTCACTCTGTTCAACCTCAACTTAAGCTGAGAAGTAGCGAGACTAGCTGAAGCTGTCAGTTCATAGCAGGAAACACACTACTTTGTAGGTTTGCTGGAGGAACTTGGTGTAAGATAGTTGACACTCAATAGTAGGGATTTGTTGAGAGATTAAAAAAGGAGAGAAAGCATATGTAAGACACTCACTTCAAAGCACTTATTTTCAAGTGAAATGCTAAGCAGGAAAGACATTGCTGAGATAACATTAGCCAATAGCCCAAGCATAAGTGACACTAATAGAAAATCTGACATGTGAATCACAAGGGGAAGGGATAGCAATGTGACATGTATTAAGAGAAATGAGAATATAAAATTGTGCCCCAAAATAGGCCCACTAGGAAAACACACTTTTGGAAAAGGGAAAAAGATGATAAATTTTTGCTGAAGAAAAACCATTTCCAACACTTTCTCTTAATCATGATCAGATTTGTACATTTAAAATAGACTATACCTGATCTACCATTCCTACCAAACAAACCACTTCCCTTCTCAAAGTCTGTAATTTAAAACTAAAGTGCTAGGTTTAATAAAAGGTTTAGAATCATGTGCATAAGGAAGTGGTTTGGGATGACCTTTCCATCTCTATCCTATAAACCATGAGACATCAGAAACTGGCCTGGTGTACCACTACTGTACTTCAAAAGTAAAAAGCCGAATTCCAGAACTGGCTGCATTCCCTTTCTAACAGGCTGCTTCTGTTGTTTCCAACATTCCCTCCAAACTGGGGTCATTCTGGAAAGCTGCCCCCTGTTACTTTTGTTTTATTAATCACCAGGTTGACTTTTTTCAAATGCAGATAGATGGATTACACCTCTGCCTTGCAACAGACATGCTGTATGGCAAGTTGCTCTGCTGATGAACAGCTGCTTACTGGGGATGTGCTGATCAGTGCTGAGAAATGGGTGGATGCCAACTTGCTAAAATATTCTGACTTGCTGGATGGATCCTTAGTCTTTGGCAAGCAGAGAACTCCCTGTATGTCAAAACCTAAGTAAGACTGTATTGATAACCACTCAGTAGAAAAATACTATGTCCTCTCACACCTTTTCTTTTTTTTGTTAAGATAATGCAATGTAACTACCCAGCTAAGAATGTAATATATAGAAGCCTGTATACTTTTTTGCTAACACCAGCTGATTAACTATCCAGGTTCAAAAGCCAAGCTAAGGAAAAGCTAACTGGCAGACTCATTAGATAAGGATGCGTTCTCCTGAGATATGCTGATGAACGCACAGACTCCTCTGGTTAGAAGGTGTCTGAAGATTGTTTGGAAGTAATCCTAAAAACCCTTCTGAAGTACCCAGGGTAAGGAAGTTATGGATCCCAACAACTGGGAATTGACCTCCTTCCCTCAGTCTCCATAATTTTAATATGTGTAAGAGATGATGGCATGTGGGAACAATCAATGAGAGAGTGACAGCTGAGTAAAATTTCCCAGCAAGCTAGTAAAGCTGTGGCCTAACTCAGTTACACCCTTTACAAGTCTGGGTTTGGGGTCCTCCCCCACCCCATGGCCAGACTAATAGCATAACTTTCATTTCCAGGCTGGACATTGTTGTTTGTAGACACAAACAGGTCTCTGAGAACTTCACAAAAATCTCCAAACTTAAAAACAAATTAAAAAAAAAATTAGCAATTTTCAAAAATACCAATACAAATGCTTACTAAAAACGTAAATACACAGATCTTTTAAATCCTGTACTGTTAATAAATACGCTACATTCTCTCAGGGATAACTGAAGTAATGCTCACATGACCAAATATCCACACACTTTGCTCTATGTTCATTTTCTAAGCATGCAATAGGTTTTGGCAAATTTTTGTTTAAAAGAATGGGGATTTGGAAACTCACCAAGATGAACTTCTCAAAGAAGATCCTTGGAGAAAATATGAGCCTGTCTACTGAAAATATTTCCACCCTTTGAAGTACTGCTGAAATAATTTTTAACTCTTTCAGAGCTGAAAAGGGGATCAATATTATTCAGATATTCTACACCCTCTTATTCAGAATATGGTTTCAAAAAAAAAAAAAAGGAAATTTTATGCCCTATGTCAAACATCTATTTATATCAAGTACAAAGTAACTCCTGTACTGTGAACATAAATTAGTATTATAACCCCAGACAACAGAGCAACTATTTACCAGTGAGACACTTAAGTTCTGGGCAGCACTTGCATGCATGTGTAAGTACCAGTAGATTCACGTGATCTCCTAAATCAAGGCCTTTAACAGAAGCAAATTTTGTCTCTGATTGCCTATTAGCAACCTTTGGGAAAATCTTTTATTGGCTAACTTTTATTACTTTGAAGCTAATTGCTATGAGAGTATGGAATGGATGTGCACAGTGAAACAGACCACTTACTATTTGCACAAATAGAACTAACAACGGTTCTATTTTGTACACTTGCTACTAAATAGTGACAATTAAGATGATTATTTCAATTTTAAAAGCTGCTCTAGTTGTTGTTAAACACCTATGATCAATTTGCAAGCAATTATCAATTTTATCATCACTCATATAAGAAGGGTAAAGACACAAGAGAGCTAAACAAGATCTTAAAAACTGTGATAAACATCTTAGAAAAAATAATATAAAACTGTGGATATATCAAAGAATGGTCAGGAACACATTACCAAGCAAATACATGATATTTAGAAATCTGTGGAAAACTGTTTCAGTTACAAACTGTAGTTAATATGGCAAATAAACAAGCCTCTTAAGAATTTTATACAGAGCAATGATAAAGAGCATAAACACATGTATTTCTGTCTGCTGCTCCATATAACCAGGGTATAAGATTGTTTTAAGTAGTAGTAAATGTTTGCTGGCTTAAAGAAAGAGAAGTGACACAACAGAAAAGCAGCATTGCCTAATTAAAACCAAACTGCCACAGCCTAAAGCCTACAATAAGAATTTTATAAAAGCTCTACAACAGATTAAGAGGTTTTGTAAAGCAGCTGGGTTTTGATAGTTGATTCCAAGTGTGTTGCATCTGATTCCAATATGATGTTAATCTAAAAAGCATTCTTAAACTACTTAAAATCAGTGGTTTAGCATGCTGCATTGGTTTCCATCTGGATATAAAAAAATATGAAGAAAACCAGTTTGTAAAATGGATAGAACATAAGCTATTTTGGAGTACATCCATGCTTGCTTAGCATGGAAAGGGTAGCTATCATGCTCATTTGAATTCATCATGTTTTAAATAATCAACATATCCTACCATTTTGTGTGAGTTTTGTGGAGCAGAGAAAGGATGTAATCCAGAAGGACTCTTTAGTGGTTTTTACTGCTTGGCTGTTGTTTCCTAGGAAAATTCCCTTTGAAAAGGGGAGTTTGAGGTAGCGACCAGAATCCTGAAGGTTTGTGTTTTCTTCACACTGTGAAAACAAACCAATTAAAGTAACTGTACTGCATAAAAACAAAGGACCAAATCCCTGAATTATATGCATTATTGTTGTTTCTCTTGCCAGAAGTTGAAGAATTTTCACTATGCCTGTTGTAACTTCGTTTTTGGATCATAGCTTCATATCTGACATCAAAGTCTAACAAATTCGCAAAGGTTATGTCAAATGAACAGCTACAAATTGTGGTGTTAAAATCTAAAATTTCTCTGGGACATAAATTTAAAATTTATTGAATGCTCTGAACAAAGGAATAACTATCTTATTTCAGATAAACCAAAATATCTCTAAAAATTGTAACATTGAGTAGATCTGCATAAATTAGCTTGCTTGATTTTCCAACTTCAGCGACTCGGTAAAAAGGTTTCATAAAGTTCACTTTGTGTGTTTTAATTGAACTTACCTTTGTGAAATCCATTATAACTACAATGTAATATAACAGTAAGATCTACTAAAACCAGTGCACTGAAACACATACCTAGATTGAATTGCAGTTTGTACCAGGAAGCTTAATATTAAGCTATCAGCAATGGATATTTTAATGGTGACAAAATTATCACTCATTTGGTAATGAATTCAGACTTTCTCAACCCAGTGTTTCTGGGCATTTAAAGTATGTTCCAGAGGAATCATTACAGCTAATGATTACCAATTCAAATTACCTTGTGTACAATGAGTTCATGGGTGCCATCTGGCAAAGTCCTCCCATTTTCCTGCATCAGGGGCACGAAAGAAAAGCCAAACAACTTCTTCTCACCCTTTTCCTTTGCTGAAATGCATATGTGAATAGCAGCACTTAAAGATAATATTATACATTTTAGACAAATTAAATGGATATAATACAATACAAGAAAGAATACTGGAAGCTATTTGGAGATAGTCAGACAAGGATTATCTTAAATTTCTTTTCAGATTTGCGCATCATCTTCTGTAATGGTTTCTTTTATCTCACTATAAATCAGAAAGCAGTATTCTGTAATGATTTGGTATTTATTAACAACAAATAATAAAATTCACCAAATATGCAGTCTTAACAATACATAGAATACCAGGAAAGGCAAATGAATGTGACCTAGCCAGTCCAACAAGAAAAAAGAATCCTAGCAGCTTCTACTGACTGGTCTCCATTTTAGGTCAGCCTCAGGCTACACTGCACCACACTTCTATTTTCAAATAAGGCATCTGCCTCTATACATATGACAAGATGTCACTGTTCCTTATGTGAATGTTAGACAGCAGATAACATTTTCAAACGTGGTTATCTAAGCTCAAATGCAAAAAAACTCATCCATCACCTAAATATAAAGCAGACTACAAAGCAGTGAGATGGCACAGATTTTACTGAAGACAATGAGTGTAGATGCTGAACACTTGAAAATCAATCAGTTTTTAATCAAATGTGTATACATATGAATTTTGAGTCTGGGTTTAGCACAGCTGGGGGGGTGTAGGCAACCGTAACAAAAATATCTGACCTACACCACATAGGAAATATTGTGCAAAAATATATCACATGAAACATACTACTGAAATTTTTCCTTTATTACTTCAAAGCTTATAAAAGAAATCTTGAAAAGGAATCAATGCATTTTTTTCCTGTATTATCTGTTTCTTACATTTTAAAGTTTACATACTCAAAATCAAAACATACTATCACTCATTGCATGCCACTTTCCACAAAGGGAATCTAAACAATCAAAATCCTGCTATATCTACACAAAAAAAGCCAAACAGCCACAATTTAAAAACTGCACAATTTTATCCACCTTTCTCTACGAGCTTGACAGCAGTCAGCACCATAGCTATGAAACTTGTCTTGCATACCTTGGTATGCAGAATGTGAACCCCGACCTCAATTTTTACCTCAAAATTACCTCTGAAATTTTTCAGAATGTTTAGAGCATTCAGGAATTTCATAGAGTAAAAAAAAAAAAAAAAAAAGTGATACAAAAATGGTTAACCGACCGTGATGTATGTACCTGTGTGTATTTCCCACTGGTTGAATTGCTAAACATGTATTATGGAACAAGTATAATTCTGGGTAATTCACCAGGTAAATTTGAAATTTGCATTTGGAGTTTACCTGAAATTCTGTTTATATGTGCAGCTGAAATGTTGCCTATTTCTATTTAATAGAACTAGAACGGTTTCTCCTGGTATTTACCAAATTTGGACTTTACCAAAGCACTGAGTTCCACCAAGTAGAGTTGCAAACCTGTGAAGCTGTCATGAAAGCGTTACAGAGAAAGATCATGCAGCTGTCTTTTTTCCTGAGGTATTACAGAAACTCATGTGCTGACAGCAGCTTAACAGGGCTGACTAGCAGAAGTCATGAACAGCACTCACTGGAACAGTGCCGGAATTCACAGCGGATGTGTGCTCCTCTGAATTTATCCACAGGAATAGGCAGTTTCAGCAGCTCAGCCCATCTGGGACCATTGTTATGATAAAGCACAAAGGAATGGTACTCGCTGGCTGGTGGCTCTCCAGAGCCGAATGAGATAAAATCCTAATGAAGAAAAAAATATGATTTAAATATAGATTAGTTCACTGGTAAGATGTCAACAAGGACTGCTCATCCAAGGAAGACTATTTAATATTTATATTCATATCATAAATGCCACATGTGGTACAATCCTCAATGTCTTAAACCCCACAAAAATTGTGGCACTTTGTTAATATTTGCTGATTAGAAAAAGTAGCAAGAATAACCCCCATAGATAATCTAAGTGTTGCATCAGGTGAATTGGGTGATCAGGAAGGCTGAAGTAACAAATGTGGAGTCCCGTGACACAGCACGGTCTAGTCACTGTTATGCCCAAGCAACAAACAAGAATGTAACTGAGACAAGAAAAGATCCTTAGTCCTCAAGCAAGCCCGTAGCCCTGCCGTTATCAGTAATATGTCCCAGCATGAAAAATAAAGAAATACAGATTCTCTGATTAGGAAGAAACAAAGCATTAGTTGCCTTTGCAACACCCACGATGGTCTCTCCATAGCAAAGTAGGCAAATGGATTTGTCTAAGTCCTGACTTGAGGATACCTATTAATTCTCTGCAGGAAAGATAATTGCTGAGGAGAAAAGTTACAGCTTACAAGGGATCATCTTTGCATCTCAATCTCTTTTTTTTTTTATTATGTATATAAAAAAATGAAGATATGCACACACACTTATGTATATATGTGCATATATATATAAAAACATACATACATTGCACACTATGCATTTATATGCACAATCTCACTTCACACACACACAATTCACTCACACCAGACTATTTGTGTCAAACTTCATTTTCTGACCCCACAACCCTCAAAATCATGCAAAACGTGAAAAAAATAAAAGGGGGGAAGAGCTTAAATACATACGGAAAAAGTTTACAGTTTCTTTTAGTACAGGAAAAATATCTGAGAAAGATTCATCCATATAATAATTAAAATACAAAACACTGCCTGTTTGTAAGCTATCATGAGCACCATGCAATCAAATCTGAAGAAAAGCAGAAACATTAATTTATTTTTTTATTGATACATGGCAGTGATTTTTACATCGAGGATCTCTGATCTAATAACATCAGACAAAAAACTAGAAATTATCAAAACATGTTCCATGTGGGATGAAGAAATGTATACCCACTAAGAAGAATTATTATGAAACAAAAAATTATCCAAAACTTGATCTTCCTTCCATATTTTCCAGTATCTGAATGGAATCATTAGTTATTTGGCTGGCAATTATAGCTGTTTATCTGAATCACATAATTGATCACAGAAATAAAACAAACATGCATTTTCTAAAGGTTTTAAGCAAACTAGAAATACTTGTAACATCTGAACTCACCAAAATATAAACACAGCCTTTCCAATGCAATTTTGTACTCTTCAAACAATGCCACAAAAGATTATTTACATCTGCAAAAGTCTATCAAAATTAACTACAGCAAGGAAAAACATACAGCAAAGGTACCTTTAAAATCTGACCACTGCTGTCCACAACATGCATTGTCACTTCTACATTTCTGGCCACACTTTTTCCTCCTTTCTCAAATTCTCCTCTTTCTACAGTGATATATAAATCATTCCTCATTTCACCTATAAAAAAACATATCGAACAAAAAGGGTACAAAAGTCAGTTCAATTTGTTTACTTTTTGCTTTTAGTACTTCAGTAGACTTTCATCGTCTCTTCCAGACAAGGTATAGTACCATACCCACAGTTTATCAGTATTTTCATACTCTAAATAATAACAATTGCTTTCATAAACCAAGACAGCTGACAAAGCTTCATCCCTCTCAAATCCCAAGAGATTATATGTCATATTAAACCAGTTGTAGGGGCTTGTACTCATCTGTTGGCTCTTTTTGGTCTTTACAGTGGCATCTCTAGCTATACTGAAAGTGGTGTCTAGTTTCACCTCATTTAATTCCTCTTTTGATCTAAGGCAGTATTAATGTATTTTCTTTCATTTGTAATCATTACATTTCTCTGTTTAATGTCTCCCTGAAGAAATTGTTACTTTTTTGCTTAATCTCAAAAAAAAAAGTGTATTACTTTGAAGATGCAAAACAAGAGGTTGGTGTTCTGTCTACTAGAAGGGCAGGCTTCCCAGATTGCTAGCATGCAAATTTGTCTTTCTGATCCAAAAGATCTAAAGACTTTTTACATTAACAGGGTGTTCCAAAGTTTATAGCAAAATGTTAGCTAAGTTAGTTTATTTTTCACTTGTTGGAAAGGCTTCTGAGAAATTAAAATCTTCATCAACAAATTCAAACCACAAATCCAATACAGGCACTACCAAAGTGCTACATAGTATGTACAAGTTATTAAAAGCTGCTAGCGTATTTAAATCAAAATTCTTTGCATGTTCATACAGGAACATGCTAGGTATTATTTCAGACCATAAACAGATCTTCTGGATGAGATCAATAATAGTTTTATTTTAGTTTCAGTTGACACAAACCACAAAGTTTATGGTTGATGAAAGGGAGAAAGACTGGTTGGCAGTTGTTGCAGGGGGGTGGGATGGGAGGAGAAGCAGTACCGGTGGTGACTGGAGCGGCAAGGAAGGGAAGTCCATGTTCTGTTTGAAGGTGCTAAACCTATTTCTAAAAAGTGTAAATGAATCTAGCTCTGATTTGGAAGCAAGTGGCCTTCTATTGTGAAACACAGAAAAGTGAAAGATTAACAGCATCATAATTAGGAGCATCTCTGAAATTCTAATTTCTAGATTTGGTAGGAAAAGGAATTGAGACTATATCTTCTCATCTAGTGAAATGTAAGTTTAGCACAATGGGAATACCCTCTTTTAATAAAGCAGATTTTCACTGAGCACTGGTGAAAAGAAATCAAGTATGACAGTTTTGTGTATTTATAGGTGTACCACTTGGAAATCAAACATGAGATGGATACCTGTACTGTGAGTAAAGTTAATTAATATATGTAACTGATAAATAATTAGTGCATCCTCAGTTTCTGGCTTCATTTTAATTAATTTGATCTGCTTGAACTTTCCAGGATACTCTTGTTTCACATTTCTTGCAGTTACTTTACTGCATGCAACTCTCCAGTGATTTTTAAACACCAGAAACAATGACCTTGCTACAGTCTTCTCATATTTTTATAACGTTATTCCATCACTGTATGCAAAATAATTGATTCCTCCAAAGCACAACCTAAACCACTGCCAAATGAGAAAAGAAAAAAAAAAGAAAAAGGAACCCGTTGTATTATTAAGCCCTCAAGAACCATGCCCATAAAAAAGCAGGAAAAATCTGCTAGTGTATTAACTTATTATCAATTCTCTTCTGAAACAACTATGAATAGAGACTGGAATAGAGCTAGATAGAATGCACAGAAACAAATACTAGGACCAGATGGTATTCACTTAATAGTTTTGTATGAAGTCAAGGATAAAAGAGCTGAATTACTAAGTGTGTGCAATCATTGAATCAATCTAGTTCCTGGTGGAAACCAGGTTCAAGATAAGCAAAAAAGGGGGCGTTTTTCAGGTAATGGACAGCAAGACTTGTAAAACAAAACAAAACCAAACCCCAAATCACAAAAGCAACCCCAAAACAAAAACCAAACACAACCAAAACCTTTCCAAAGCATGTAGAAATATATAAGGGTTCAAGGGAATAACAGAGAAGTCACAGAAGGAAGATCCAATAAAGGTTATGAAACAAATGATCACAAGCAGCTCAGGAAATCCCCTGAGCTGAAAATAGCTGGAGGCTGGGAGAGCATCAGGGGGTAATTATCATACATGCATATATGCATGCTCAGTTCTTACTCTTCCTTAGGTGTCTGTTTACAACACTGCTGGATGGGCCCTTGGTTTGAATCAGTAAAACTCTTCTTATGTTTAAATCAAGTCACAAAATTACCATTAAAATTACTAGATTCTGATTATTTCCACAGTGCAGTAATTTTTAATATAAGAGTTTTAGAAGCTTGTACAGTATGGTTATTAAAAAGCATGCAGTATGTTGGGTCATTGCTTAGCTTACACTTATATTAGGACCAGTTCTAGTTAGTGCTGGCAGTCGGCCACTTTCAGGAGCTTCACATTCAGAGAAAACGACAACAGGGATTAGTCAAAGACAGAAGCTTTCTACATAACTGATTTTAGCAAATAGCTTGTAGTTGGAGCAATTTCTCTTTAAAATTAACTTGAATTCTACACGCATTTGTGCTACATTCAGTAATTATTTTCATTTATCGGTAAGAAATTATTTCAGTTTTGCATGGGGTCATCACAGAAACATAACCAAATAACTGTTTCCACCACAGATGTCATGACCTAGCCGCAGTGAAAACCAGTGAAAATGGTATTATTTCCTTTTTAAACAGAGTAAGCTGTCCAGAGTAAACTGTCCAGGACTTAAGTGCAAATGAAAATGACAGTAGAACAGGTTGCCCAGAGAAGCTGTAGATGCCCTGTCATTGGAAGTCTTCAAGGTCAGGTTGGACATGGCTTTGAGCAACCTGGACTAGTGAAGCATGTCCCTGCCGATAGGGGGTGGGTGGGTGGGGCAGGGATGATATTTAAAATTCAAGATGATCTTTAAAGGCCCCTTTCAACCCAAACCATTCTATGAGTCTATGCAAAAATAAGAAAGCATTTCTTTCTAAAAGAAGCAATCAGAGCTTCACAGGAGTTAAGCAGGCTTTCAAAAATGGTGTCTGCATTTTAAGCTTTTTAAGAAAAACCCAAACCCATTGAATTTCACCTCTTTAATACCAGCAGAAATCAAATCACATGGAATAAAAGACAAAGGAGTAGAATGTACTTTCACAAATACTGCCCTGTTCTCCTCTTACAGAACCTTAGCAGAGTTTGTAATCACTGACATGAGAAGATAGTTAAGATGAAATTTGTCCTGATCTACATCCATTCAGGAAGCTCTACTTTGTTTTCAATGTCTCAGAGCAAATAACATGGGTCACCTTATTGAAAGAAATGCCAGATTTTCTCCACTATCATGCAAGGCAAATGAAATCCAAGAGGAGACCAAGCTGCTCATAATATCGGAGGAATAACAATGTTTTATATGGAAATGAATAGAAAAGCAGAGGGGAGATAACTGAAAGAGGCTGGAAAATTAATCAAAAAGAATGTAAACTATGGCCTACATGTCAAGGGTACGGTCTGCAGCAGGTAGATACAACACCAGCTTCATTTTCTCAAAGTATGTGACCTACCTGACATTTTAGAAACTTTACAAAAATTTAGATTTTAGTTTAAATTTGGCCTTCTGTCTGGATTTGTACACACATATATTTCACTTTTACTTTACAAAAATCACTACTTGCAACCAAAATGCAAAAAAAACCAACTATACTGAACTTGCACAGTTCAGGTAGGTGCACCAGAACATTCAGAACTTAAAGTCATGCTCTTGACAAATCTTTAGCACAGTATTTATATGAACATATTACAAGTAAAAGTTCATAAAATCAGAAAGTCAATGGAGTTGTAAAAACCAAGCACAAAGTCTTATCAGAAAATAGCTGATGGTGATGAAAGAAAATTAATTTGGAAAGCAAACTGTACTCTGGAAAGGAAAAATGAAATAAAACAATAATAAAAACTTAGAAAAATATATTTTGATCCAAATTTAAAAATCTATTTCACTCTTAATATACTGCTCTGGAGATATCTTAATCTCTTTAACCTCCTCAGCACAGAAATAACATTGCTTTGATGTTCCTTAACAGAAATTCGCTCAAAAAAAAAAAATAAATGAGGTTGTCTGTGTAAAACTAAATTAGGGCATTCTTTTGCAGCCCCTCTTTCAGTAAAGACAATTCCAACTTGCTCTGTAAAATATTCAAACATCAGCAAGTTGTTGAAATTATCTATGTTCTTTTAACTGATCTTTTTAATTTCTGGCAACTGTTATTACACATCTGATTACAAGAACATGCGATATTTTTCCATGGGATCTTTGCCTTAATCACTATACCAGACATAATTCTGGTGGATTCTTTTCACTAAGAGAGGCAATTACAGCCATAAGTACTACTGAAAGGCAAAGTCTTGCTGAATACCTGAGTTATGATGTAGACTTCGCTGAGTACAAATTGTATCTTCAGCTAAAGTATCTGCATGACTCAAATCTCTCCTAGGTATATGTGTACTGAGATTTTTACACAGTCTTATACTTGACCAAATCTAAGGAATTTGCACAGAAACAAGAGGCACATCTTATTTAGTACAGGACATCAAATTTTAATTACTGGTTGAAAACATGGCTATATAATTGGATTCCAATCAGACATGCTGAGACTTGAAACATGATGAAAAAAGCAACGTTAATTATTCCAGCTTATTTCCATGTTGAGAAATGTGAAGTCCCCTTTTCTATATCTCGTTTCAGTGTAAACCTTCAATTGTTATTTTCAGCATGAAGTCTGGTACAGGAATAAGTAACCAAAAGCAATACTAAAAATGTTGTTCAACTTTTAGGTACAAACCAGCTTCTACCTATAATTAAGTTGTGTGGGATGAAAATATCTAGGTCACTTGAAAACTTTTCTTTCAAAAGAGAGGGCAGTTCATTTTTCCCTGTTCTTATGGAGCATTTCCTTCCACCAGCTCCTGTTGTAACTTTTCTTCCTGCTTTCTAAATTCAGCAGAGCTTCTGGACTGTACAACAAACGTGAATATCAACATCCCGTTAGTAACACTGTTAACCAGTACAGGGTCAAACCCCTAAGTCAGTGTTATCTAGGAATGACATACAGTTTTCTGAGTAAGAAAAGACTACGGAATGGTGAACCACACACACACATATTATTAAACGTGTTTTGTGAAACTAAATCACCTAGGTCTCCTTAGAAGTGGACACTTCGAGACATGTGGGTTATGAGCTGAGTCAACAAAAGCTGGAGAAAAGCAAATTAAAGAAGCTATGTGTTGCATTTCTGTATTGTTTCTGAATCATTTCAACACTTTAAAAGCTTATCTTGGTAAAACTCCTTTCTAGCCACTATCCAAATAAAAAAAAACAATAAAAATGAGGTTACAACAAACCATAGGTAAGGCAGAAGGCTGTTTTACATTGGATGTAAGGTGCCAAACAAAACAAACCAAAAAAAAAAGTTGGTGTTTGTCCCTGTGAGAGATGGAAGTAAGTAATAAGCTCTCTCATGAAAAAACAAAAACTGTGAGGATCAAAAGCATGTATTTAAGGGAGCTATTTGTTCTTACTTCAGACACTATTGCAATGTGTTGAAAAATGGTATCAGTATCTTCTGTGCCACTTACAGAAGTGACCTATTAACCCCAACACCTTGGCACTTACTTAGCACCCTATTATTTCACCTATTTGGCTTAATCAAAACCAGATTTTTAAATATTAAGAGTTGCAGACTGAAGCACTCCAACAAGAGCTTCTACTACAAAGTAAGGGCTAGAAGTATATGGAAACTGAAGCTCCATAAAATTTAACCACAAAATACAAAGCTGCAGTGACGTGGATGGTTATACAGCCTTAACTTTCCCATGCAGCACAAGTGTTCAGTGCACATTCTGTGGGAACGTTTACTCTGGTACTTGAATTGAATTGTATGTGGTAAGTGCTGAATTGAAATATCTGGGTTGCTAAATCAAAACGTGTACAGCACAGCATTGGCAGTACCTGCCTTTTCATATGGTCCTGCCAATAGATTCCAGCTTTGACCAGGCAAAAATATCTTGAAAGTACTATATACAGACTGAGAAAAGAAAAACTCCAAATGCTTCATGCCCCTGATAAAAGTGCTAACCAGTCAGATTACAGCTCAAGGTTTCTGACCTAAGAAGAAACAGATGAAGCTTCATGACTTCAACTACCAACGAATTGTCCAAGGGCTGAACAGGAGCAAAGGACAGAGACCTGATCAACATCAATTACATGAAAGAGGCAATTATAAGGAACAAGAAAAAAAGGCCAATTAAAGTCAAAAAACAATCATGAGACAAACTACCGGAGGACACACTTAGCTAATGGAGGTCGGTCAGCCTTCTTGAACCTGCCAACTATAAACCACAAATTTTAAATAATCAGTAACGAGAAAAGAGCCAGGAGTGATTTCCAGGTTGGAGATGACAATAGGACCCCTGAGCATGCATTATCTCTACAGTGCATTTTCATTATGGGATGGTTCTGCAGGCTCCTTTTCGTTCCCAAGTAGGAGGTTGCATCATCACTATTCAGGTCCTGCGTACAAGCACTGGTCTGCTGCTGCTCACAGGGTGTGCCCCCAGCCATGGCATCTATGTGCAAGCTGCCCCCAGCTCACAGGGGCTTGAATGCTCCCCCTGAACCTCAGGTGACAGGAACACCACAGGTAATCACTACTAAGGAGAAGGTCAGATCAAGATAAGCATCAGAAGAACATTTGTATGAACATACCGTTTGATCTTTTGTTTTTCTAGAAATATTTGTACCTAATCTAAGCATCAAAGTAAACTGTTTTTAAAATTACACTGAGGAAACTGTGAGTTACAAATGCAACACAGATATTATAACAACAAGACTTTCCTCATATTCCATCCACATTTAGAACTGTAGAATTTTTTGCAGCATATTAATGTGGAATAAGGTTTTCAAGCTGAAGATAGCTGTCAAAGAATCAAAAGGTAGCTGTCTTCGTTAGAAAGAAGAGTTTAGTTTGCCATCTATCCTTGAAAAGCTTTCTAGGGAAATAAATTCCAATTTGATTCTTTATTACTGTAACAAAACACAGCATGATTGTATTTGAACAAGATAGCATCTCTGATAGTTACAGCTTTCAGTGTGCAAATCTAAACTGTTCTGACAGCAGCCACTAATTTAAAAATAATTACACAGAACCCGCTAGGAGCTTTTGTTAGGAACTGCCTTTTTGAAAGCTTTGCTCAGAATTATAGGCCCTTTCCAAACATGAATTGAAAAGAAACAGAAAACATTATTTTGTTTAGACAAAGTTCCTGTTCATTTACATCTTTCTAAAATACAAGCTAATGAGTTGCTTTGTTTTATACCCTAAACATGACTTGAACAGCTCTTAATTTCAGTTGTAGGGACTGAAAATCTCTGGATGTGGCTCTGACAAAATGGTATTATCCAGGATGCAAAATGTTTTAGAGTAAAGCTCCTTAGAATACTTTGTAGAATGGAACAAGAGTTGTGTAGCTACTGTCAGTGGGAGGTTCTAAATAACACACGTAGAAGGTGATTTTAGGAGATCTGAGGAGGGCTAGGGGCCCTCAGTCTACCTTGCCTCCTACTCTTTCAGCCAATCCATTCTATGTCTTTTAGCAGCTAGGATGCTCTATGATGTTACTATCCATGCTGATACAACGACAAGCAAAACTAGAAGACAAAAGATAAGGGCAGGAAAACTTCCACTCCCTTTTTAGCCCAGTAGACTTGGAACTGGCACAGCTTAAAGTTACAACAAGAACAAGCACTTCACAGAAACACAGCAAACTGCAGAAGAGCTGAATTCAAAAGTAGGTGGCCCTATGTCTGAGTGATGCAGTGCTGCCCATCACTAAATTTCAACACATTACACTACAAGCTGATCATATTTCCAGTAGTCACAAGCTGAAAGTTGTAACTACTTTAACTATCAAAATATATGTGTTTATTAAATATATGTTTGATGGGGGCCTGTGGGGGGGAGACTAAGTCCTGGAATAACACAGTAACACTAAACTCTTGCAAATACTTTCTTGTAGAGAAATTATATAGGACTGTATGAAAAGTTTAGTTGTAAAAGGTTTGTGATGGCTGGTAAAAACATGAGGTATGAATTGTTAAAAAGAAAAAAAAGAAGGGGGAATTGTAGAGGAATGAAGCTGGGTTAATTAATATTAATAACATACAGCTGTGGGCTGGCTTCAGGGGCAGCGGGTTGGCCGATGTAGACAATGTGCAGCTGTGGCTGGTTCTGCTAAGAGGTTGGGCAGCCAGTGAAGAGAGAGAGGCCAAGGAAAAGAGAAAAGGAAGAAGAGAGAGAACACACGCCCTGGAAGAGGAGAGACTAGGAGAAGGCAGCAGAGGGACTAGTATGAAGAGTATGTTGGTATGTGATTGTAAAAGACCTTGTTGCAGCCGGCTAGTTTGGAGAGTGCTGCGACACTTTCTGACAGTTCAACTTTGATAATTTCATACAATCACTGAACAGTTTGGGTTGGAAGGGGCAGGGACATCTTCCGTTAGACCAGGTTGCTCAAAGCCCCATCCAACCTGGCCTTGAACACTTCCAGGGATGGGGCACCCACAGCTTCTCTAGGAAACCTGTTCTAGTCCCTCACCATCCTCACAGGAAGAAATCCTTTACTAATATCTAATCTAAATCTACTGTTTCAGATTAAAGCCATTCCCCCTTGTCCTAGAACTACATGCCCTCTCCAGCGTTCTTGAGGGCCCTCTTTAGGTACTGGAAGGCTGCTCTAAGGTCACACTGGAGCTTCCTCTTCTCCAGGCTGAACAACCCCAACTCAGCCTTTCCTCATGGGAGAGGTGTTCCATCCCTCTGATCATTTTTGAGGCCCTCCTATGGACATACTCCAACAGGTCTACATCTTTCCTGTACTGAAGACTCCAGAGCTGGATGCAGTACTCCAGGTAGAGTCTCACCAGAGTGGAGCAGAAGGCCAGAATCAATTCCCTTGACCTGCTAGCCATACTTCTTTTGATGCAGCCAGGATATGATTGGCTTTCTAGGCTGCAAATGCACATTGCCAGCTCATGTCCAGTTTCTCATCCACCAGTACCCTCAAGTCCTTCTCTGCAGGACTGCTCTCAATCCCTTCATCCCCCTGCCTGTACTGATACTGGGGCTTGTCCATACCCAGGTGCAGGGCCTTGCACTTGGCCTTGTTGAACCTCATGAGGATCACATGAGCCCACTTCTCAGGCTTGTCCAGGTCCCTCTAAATGGTATCCTGTCCTTCAGGTGTGTCAACCGCACCACTCAGCTTGGTGTCATCTGCAAATCTGCTGAGGGTGTACTTCATCACACTATGTCATTGATGAAGATATTAAACTAAACTGGTGCCAGTACAGACCCCTGAGCAACACCAGTCATTACTGATCTCTCTCTGGCTGTTGACATTCTGTTGAATTCAGTTGACAGCTGTTGACCACTACTCTCTGAATGCAACCATCCAACAAATTCCTTACCCACTGAACAATCCACACATGAAATCTGTATCTCTCCAATTTAGAGAGAGAAGGATGTTGTGGGGGAATGTATCACAGGCCTTACAGAAGTCCAGGCAGATGACATCTGTAGATCTTCCCTTCTCCACTGCTGTAATCACTCCATCATAGAAAGCCACTAGGCTGGTCAGACAAGATTTGACCTTGGCGAAACCACACCGGCTGTGTCAAATCACCTCCCTGTCCTCCATGTCCCTTAACATGGCTTCTAGGAGAATCTGTTCCATGATCTTCCCAGGCACGAGAGGTGAGGCTGACAGGTTGGTAGTTCCCAGGATCCTCCTTTCCATCCTTTTAAAAAAGTGGTGTCATGTTTCCCTTTTTCCAGTTGCTGGGGACTTTCCCTGACTGCTGTGACTTTTCAAATATCATGGAGAGTGGCTTGGCAACTACATCAGCCAATTCCCTCAGGATTCTGGGATGCATCTCATTGGCTCCTATAAACTTACATATGTTCAGGTTCCCTTGGTGGTCTCAAACCCGACCTTATCTTATAGTGGGAGGGACTTTGCTCTCCCACTCCCTGCCTTGAGGTCCACCCACTTGAGAGGTGTGGGAAGCAAGATTGTCAGTGAACACAGAGGCAAAAAAGTTGCTGAGTACCTCAGCCTTCTCCTTGTCTGTTGTTACCTGTTTGCTAGTCGTGTTCATCAGTGGGGGGTATGCTTTCCTTGACCTTTCTTTTTTGGCTGACATATCTACAGAAGCTGCCCTTATTATTCTTTGTGTTTCTTGCCAAGCTCAGCTCCAGCTACGCCTCAGCCTTAGCCTTCCCGACCCCATCCGTATACAGCCAGGCAACACCTCTGTACTCTTCCCAGGATACCTGTCCCTGCTTCCACTGCCTATCCATTTCCTTCTTGCCCTTTAGTTTGCCCAGCACATCTTTACTCAGCCATGCCAGTCTCTCACCTTCCCTTCCTGATTTCTTACACAATCCAGAGTTGTATTTAATTAAAAAAAAAAATCAATTAAGAAAATTCAGGTTAAGCACTCTGGCACCATTCCTGAAAATCATAGTACAGAAGAATGTTACCCGAGAAGCGCATCCCTTAAGGAGATCAGCTTAGAAAGATAAAGGTACACTGCATTTCACAAATAATTTTATCTTTGTAGGAAGTAAAATCCCATTATTGAAACAATTTCTTCTTTTGTTTTGCATTGTAGATCATACCAAAAGAGTGGCTGGGTACTTATCAGCGAATGTATTCCAGACTTTTAGGAAATGGGGCAAATCTCATTGTCATCCCTGAAGCTGCCAGTAAATGTGTCAGATTTAAAAGACTGTGACAATCCCCAGTCAGCTCTGTTCAGTGTTTTCTCACCATATAGCAACCTTGATTTCCTCATTGTTGTGGCAAACAACTTCACTATTTGCAAGAAGCTTCTGCAAGACTCAGAGTAATAACTATTTATGAGTAATATTCACAAATCTCAAGAGTGAGAAAGCATTGTTGCCAGTGCTTAAAGATCTGCATACAAAAAAAAAGTTTAAGATTGGCACCCTCTGGGTGATACTTGACAAAAACTTATTTGGGGCAGGGCGTGTGTCTGCATTTAAGTACATGACAGGGGATGGACAGAATAAGACCATTCCTATTATTTACATACTGCTAGCTAATTTTTATGTTATTACTGATATCCTTGTTTACATAAGGCAAAGAAAACAACTCTGCATGTATTAGAATTCTGGGAGCATTGGTGACTGGTAACACTACAGCCTTTTTACTATTACATTAAGTAAGCTTTGGCATACAAATCAAAGACAAAGATGAATAAACAGATTCCTCCGTTACCCTACTGTCCTTTTTCAACAGAACATTATCTGCATTTTCAGTTTTATCACAGGAAGTCAACAAGCCTTAAGAAAACTCATCAGAAAACAGGTGATTAAACAAATCAAATGCCCTTTACGAGGGATTCTCAAACTAATATTTTCAGATGTCAAATGGATTGTAGATCTACCACATAAGACCCAATTGCTCTATGCCTTTCTTTTTTTCTCTTCCTTTTAACAAGGATATTTAAAACAAGTTGCTTTGAACAAGTGGGGAATAAAAGACTTACAAGCTTTTTTAACATCGAACTTTGACCTGTTGATTTTGCATAGCTACAATACAAAGAAAAAAATTTTCCAACAGAATTTTGAAAGACCATTTATTTTTACACAGCTAAAGCATTCAATTGTCAGTTTGCTAGTGCTTCTTCCCTGGTTTACTAAAAAAAGACTTCCAGACCATAACTACCCTTGTATACACTTCCCATGGATCACTGCTACTTATTCTATGTACCAAAGAAAGCCAACTTAATCTTCCAAATACCAAAGAATGCAGAAGATTCTCTTCCCCATTCTCTGCTTCCAGAGACTTTAAATCAAGGGAATTCCAATTAAATTCTGGCTTGTTTTCCCTTTCCATGTTCTCTTCTATTTTTCCTTCAGTTCCTAATGAACCAAGAAAACATGACAGAAGAGATGGGAAGGAGAAGGAAAACAACATAGAAGTTCCTGGCACTTATCTCACCAAGTATGTAGTCACGTATTAGTACCTTCGTTTTCTCTGGTGACCTGCAGAAACAGTAATTCCTTTAGCAGATAGAATCAAAGCTTTAAAAATGCATTAAAATAGGATTTGGAAAGCAGAGAGCATTCCCCACAGAGTACTACAGTTTTGTCAAAGGTCAAAATTGAGGGTGTCTTTACTCCACAATATTGCTTAAACTTATTTTGTGTAACTAATATATCCAGGCGATATTACTTCTAGTAATCAAAAATACATGTTTCTGGATTCTTGGAAATCAGAACTGCAAACAATGGCAGGTGTTAAATTTAGGCTGTTTGTACTCCATATAGAATAAGATTGGAAAAATTTATACCACTGCTTGTGGGAGAAAAATGCTTAAGTGTGTCAGACACTTTCTTTTGCTAGAAACAACAGCTCTTTACTAAGTCCAAACTCACTGACAGATACAGAAACCATGAAGAGAACAGATTCCATAACTTGCTTTAAATTTTTGCTCTCCAGACTCTTATTCTAAGCTTTGAAAGAGGAAATATGCTTCTAGTCAAAATCACATTATTGAAAAATGCCTGTTATCACAAAGATAGCATTTTGTGAGATCATTTGTATAAAACGACAAAGATTCTAGTCTAGTTTAATTTTAAAAGCTTCTGAAAATAGAAAGTAAGAAATATTGGAGTGTGTACTTGCACATGAAGACAATAAAAGACCTTTTAATAATCCAGATGAAGGAGTAATGAGTGTATTCAGTAACTTTCAAAGACTGGATTCTGATGAGATTTAACTGGACAGCTAAAGGAAAACTAATGAAGTTAAAAGTTTATACAAATGCAAAGCAATACAGATATGATGGTAAAAAAATAAATCATTTTTCTTAAGTTAAGCATATGACAGCCTAATGTTGGAAACTTACAAGCACTGCAACATCTTGCGCAGCTTACTCTATCTGCTGAAGGAGCAGAAGTTGTTTAAAAAAGAACACTGAGAAACAAAAGGCAACTTCTATTATTTGACAAATGTCTGAAAGTATGAAAATTCCATCATGGAAATTAATACTGCAGCTTCATGTAGAGTCTTTAGCTATGTTACTTGCAAAAATATATCACAGGGTTAAGA